>NC_137135.1:17506616-17774116 GCF_949319135.1 Squalius cephalus
ACTGTACGGTGCAGAGACCTGGAGAACAACAGTCACTACCATGAAGAAAATCCAGTCCTTTATTAACACCTGTCTCAGACGAATCATAAGGGTATGCTGGCAGAACACCATCAGTAACCTGGAGCTGTGGCAGCGAACAGGACAGCAGCCTATTGAGGAAGAGATCCTCCAAAGACGCTGGAGATGGGTTGGCCATACCCTTCGCAAGCCTGCATCAAGCACAGCAAGACACGCCCTCTTTTGGAACCCACAAGGGAAAAGGAAGAGAGGCAGGCCAAGGAACAGCTGGCGCCGTGATCTGGATGCAGATGTGAAGAGGTCTGGCCACACATGGGGACAGTCAGAGAAGTTGGCCCAGGACCGGGATGACTGGAGAGCCCTTGTTCGTGGCCTATGCCCAAAGTTGGGCGGTAGGCGTAAGTAAGTAAGTAAGTAAGTAAGTAAGTAAGTAGTCGGCCTAAAAGCATTCGTTCAAAAACCCACTTTGTTTTGGCAGCTATACTGCTTTGTTCATATTACACATAATCTACTAGTTAATGTTGAGTAACTTTTTTTTAGCTCTGCTGACAAAAAAACAAAAACAAACACTTTTCTAACAATACAGAAGCAGAGTAAACCTACTGTATGTGTTTTTATGCAACACAAGTTTTTCAAATTATTAAAATTCAAATGATTCACTCATAAAGACGGTCATAACCTGCAGAAAGAATCACTGTAATGCACAGACTGACCGTCTGTCTGTAATGCACAAACAGATTCGAAAGATGAAGATTAAAAAGCTACAGTTTCTAATAGCTTCCCCAACTCCATTAGAATTCCTTACAGAGCACATTTAGAAGACATTTAGTAAAATATTCTGCTATTACAGTCTAGCACTCTGTCCAAGTTGAGAGTTTTCTCAGTTCAACAGGAAGTTCATGAGGGAATTGTGATCTGTTCAGGTATTCATGGTTTGAGAAAAATGTGGATATATATAATTCATGATTTTGTTTGACTGACGGGCAAAACTGTCATAGGCTATCCCCAAAGGTTCTGTCGGCAGCAAGATGTATGTTATGAAGCTATTATCCAAACAAATTATGGTTACACTTTATTTTAAGGTGTGTTTGTTAAAGTGTAATTATATATTTAAGTACTGAGTAATATTAATTAACAACATGTACTTACTATAGGGTTAGGGTAGGATTACAGTTTGGATGAGGGTTAGTTGCATGTAATTATGCATAATTTACTGTTTTTTAATATGGTAGGGACAGTGTAAAATAAAGTGTTACCCAAATTACTTACTGAAATGACCTATATGTAAGGTCTCTAATGTATTGTGTATATGGCAATTATTTGGGTTAATAATTATAACAGTAACAACAATATTAAAAGTTACAATGAAAAAAACAAAGAACAAGATGAAAAGAAATAACATTGTGCAATAGTTTAGAGTTCGGTACATTTTCATGCTCGTTCTGCACTTACTACGGCTCTAAGGACAGGACAGACTCCGCACAAATCTATATGCAAACATGAGCCAGATTTATTTTCTGACTATTATATAGGTCAACAGAGGCAGTGTTTCCTTGACACATTATTGCAGTGAGAGCACCAGCTCTCAAAGGACATAAATGTTTTTTTCAAAGCCAAACACATCTCGTCAAATCATTATGTGATAAGTCTACTAGCTACAACTGGTTTTATGAGTCACTTCACACAAGAAATGTTGCAGTCGGCTTACAACCAAACAGAGACATACCATCTGTTTTATGGGACACTGGAAGTTTAATTTACAGACTATTTTTCTGTGAAATTCCCTTCACTAACAATATTCCTTGAAGAATGACAACAAACATGATAAAAGTACTTTATGGTGGATTTCATCATTTCACGACAGACAACTTTTAATATTAAGTTAGTTGAAAAAAATAAAATAAAATCCATGATAATTTTTATAAAAACATCATAAAGGTTTGCATAAAATGCTGAGTGATATAAGGAGAGAAAAACGTCTCAGTTACGTATGTAACCCTCGTTCCCTGAAGGAGGGGAAGGAGGGAACGGAGACGTAGTCGACGTGTCGACTGATTGGGATCACGCTAGGGTCCCTGTCATCACCCACACACACACACACACACACAGCAAAGCCTCCATCCGGCCCTCCACCGGGGGAAGGGAGTGGATCGGACCAACTCCAAGAGCATCCTCCTCCATCCCTGAGTGGCCCGCTCAGGAATGCTTTCGCTTGCCACCTGGCTTGGCAGCACCTAGAGCAGGCTGGGCACCCCTACTGTGGCCAGCTCCATGCTGAGGCCTGGCTGAAGGCTGCTGTGGAGGCCCAGAGGGAGCGGCGGCAGGGGGACGCCCTCGGCGACGAGCAGGTGGAGGAACTGCCACCGGCTGGGTGGAGGCAGCAGCGAACCGCCGGGGCAGGATGTGCTGGAAGTCCTCCGTCTGCGCTTGGGCAGCAGAGAACTCTTGGGCTCAGTTCTCCACCGCGTCACCGATCAGCTCAACCTGGGAAGTTGGGGAGACCAAGAACCGAACCTTGTCCACATCCGCCATATCACCCAGGCTGACCCAACGATGGCACTCCTGGACCACTAAGGTGGACATCGCCAGACTGATCGCACACGACACGTCACTCCTGCCCCAGAGGGTGAGGTCGGATGCAGTGCAGAGCTCATCTATGAGCGTCTGGGCTACCCTCGTACATGTCCATGAGTGCCCTGGCCTAATAGACCTGTAGCAGTGCCATGGCACGCAAGAGGAGGCGGTTTGCCCACAGTCTTTGTAAACTCTGCCCATCAGAATGGACGAGAATGGCATGGTAATGGGGACTCCACCTTCACGCATGAACCACGTCTTCACGTCTCGATCTCAACACCGCGATAGTCATATTCTCACAATGAGAACATGAACTATCCACAAAAGCTGCTTCAGCATGCTGTATCTCTAAATAAATGTGTATATACTGTATATATACATATATATATATATATATATATATATATATTTATTTATTTATTTATTTCCACAAACACGTGATACAACTATTGTGACCGTCCATTTGGGGAGACAGGGAACGATCGCATCCAGAAATGCACAGGTGGAATGACATCTTGAAAAAGACGCAAACGCACCCGTGTTGCTCTTTCAGGAAATGGGACCCATCACCAGTTCAGGAGCATACAGGGGAATGACCGCGGCAACACTGAACAGTGAACTGAAACAGTGAAGCACTCACTTTTCCGCCCTCCAACCAGCCATCAACAACACAGAAATTTAATGTTGTTAATGTTGCTATTATGCAAAATTCACTTTTGTATGGTGTTTGGACATAAATGTGTGTTGGCAGTGTGTGTACACAACCACCCTACAGTGATAAAAATCCACTCACTCCTTTTTTTTTAATCCCCATAAATCATAAGCAGTCTCTCCAAACGACCTGTTTTCAGAATGTGGCTTTAGTGACATCACTAAAGCCACAGGCCCCGCCCACGAGTGTTGACTGACACTGCCGTTATAACTTAGACCCGCCCTGATCGAGTTCACTGCGAGTTGTACACATCAGCCATTGCTGCAGCAATGCACTCACGAGAAGCGTTGAAGCATCTCCCAAGCGTTGAAGGTGTTGTAGCTGGATGTATTCATTCACATAGCTCTCTCTATTTACTCTTGAAATCTGCCAGCCACTGAAGACGAGGTGGATTCATTTTGTTTTCAAAGAAAATGCTCCCTCAACTCTACAGAAATTTATGTAAGTTACTTATGCACTTCTTATACTGTTTACTCAGCTCTAACAGTGATTTTCTGAAGAAAAACTGATGCTTCATCTTTTGTGTGACATACAGTAAACTTTATTAAACTCATCAGCAGAGGTGGGACAAAGTAATTGTTATGCAAGTCACAAGTAAGTCTCAAGTCTTTGCCCTCGAGTCCCGAGTCAAGTCGAGTCAAAGATGAGGCAAGTCCCGAGTCGAGTCAAAAGTCAAAGCCAACAAGTCTCAAGTCGAGTCCAAAGTCCTACCATTTTAGTTTTGAGTCATTTCAAGTCCTCTTACCACAGAAATAAAATTTATACAAATCATGTATGTTTGTAAGATTTGTATTTATTTAAACCTCTTTTTATACAATGACATTAATCAAATACAGTAAAAAACAGAATTTAATTTTCACAAAAAATGCTTGTATTTCAACAGCATATTGCACTAGAACAATGCACAGCATGCAGCTTCAGTCCTGTATTGTATTGATCTCATATTGCAAAACAGTTTAACTTTCAAATAGACATGGGTCGTTTTAACCTAAACCTTTTTAAACATGTCATCAATAAAATCCTCACTCCTCAAAATTATCACTTCTGAAAAACTGGACCAACCTGATAATATAATTGGAATGCCTCCATAGAGACTGATGTGTATGAGAGAGAGAGAGAGAGAGAGAGAGAGAGAGAGAGAGAGGGAGGACAGTTTAAAAGAGACAGGCGTCTATTGGGGACTCGGCTATTATTTGAAGTTTTACGGTACATCCGATAAGGTGCTTAGCATTCGTTTAAAACTTACCTTTCTTTGTGCAACTTCAGGCAACTTCAAATTGCAACTCGTTTTTTGTAGACTACCTCGTAATTTTTATAGCCAAACGAAACTACCTTCGGTATCATTTTGCCAACTGGAGCGTTGTTGCTTGTTGTGCTTCATTGGTTGTCTTGCAATGTGCCAGCTTACGCCGTTTCACACATACTCCGTGTGCAGTGCGTATGCGGTGCGTGTTGCAGTGCGTATGCGGTGCAAGACCAGCACGCGCAATAGTGCTTTCACATATGCTGCGTTTGCAGTGCGTGGTCCGCGGCTGTACCACAAATACATACTCACTATTTGTATTTCAAATCCAGAAGTTATTAGCAACTTTTATTTAAAAAAAGTTTTTTTGTCAGCATTGCGATTCTCTTTGTACACACGTATACACTCTTTAATAGACGTATTCACGTTTAAATACAATTTAAACAACGTATTATTTAATGCATTACTCTTACATAATTATATATTAAGTTGCTCAAGCAAGTGGTAAAATATTTAACCATGTAGGCTACTTATATTAAAATCGCATAGCCTACATTTTAAATTAAAACTTAAAATTGACAAAAACAGCAGGCTCATAATCTTTCTTTTGCGTAATTTAAATCTTTATACAATAAATCTCGCATGTCACAAAGAACTTGTTTTTCCACCTCCACGAATGAGACGAGTGTTCATTATGTTGCCTTGTTGAAATATGTATTTCCCTTGATTTACCCTGGTCTTAACGTCTCAGCATTGCGATTCTCTTTGTACACATACACTCTTTAATAGACGTATGCACGTTTAAACACAATTTAAACAACGTAGGCCTATTATTCAATGCATTACTTCTACTTATATTTCTTAAAGCAAGTGGTCAAATATTTAACCATGTAGGCTACTTATATAAAAAACAGCCGACTCTCATGCCTTTTCTTTTATATTTAAATTAATACAATAAATCTCGCATGTCACAAGGAACATGTTTTTCCACCTCCACGAATGAGACGAGTGTCGTTCATTATGTCGCCTTGTTGAGGTAAATTGTAGTTTTCCTTGCTTTACCCTGGTCTTAAAGTGAAAATAGTATTTAATTAAATACATTTATGGTGAGATTACTACATTTTATTTAATTAATCGCATTTATGGTGAAATTACTACATTTTTTAGGTCAATCTGTGTTCATTTTGACCACGAAACATGCGCTGTCACTTTAATTCAGCACGTGCAGCACAGCAGAACTCGGTGCGGAAACGATCGCTGCACTGCTGTATACGCACCGCAACTGGAACGGATCGACGGACTGCAACCGCGTGCAGTGTGAAAGCTCTAACCTGTTAACATGGGTACGGAAAAAAATACGCACCGCTGGCGCATACGCACTGCAAACGGAGTATGTGTGAAACGGGCGTTAGATGCTGTCGAATCAAAACAACGTGGGACTACAGTGATTGGATGTCGTGCAGGCAGCGCGCGTGCTCTCTGCATCCATACAGGTGATGCACATTTTTTTCACAGATGCAGATAAACTGAGAGCGGCGCGGCCGTGTGGACATTTTTTTCCCCAGTTTTCATGGGAAGTAGCAAGTCTTCTCGAGTCAAAAGGCGCAAGTCCAAGTGAAGTCACGAGTCATTGATGTTAAAGTCCAAGTCGAGTTGCAAGTCTTTGTACATTTTGTCGAGTCGAGTCTGAAGTCATCAAATTCATGACTCGAGTCTGACTCGAGTCCAAGTCACATGACTCGAGTCCACACCTCTGCTCATCAGTATATTTTGTGTCATCATTCAGACAATTCAGATCGTCAGACGGAGTCCTACAGCAGGCTTGCATTAATAGTGTATACAAGCAATGCCAAATAGGTTATAAACATAATTAAACTAAACAATACCTGTTCCAACTCCATACAGCATATATTCTCTGACTCTGTAGGCATTTTTATGGTCAAAATGAACACCATTACTGTGACTGTCTGTTTTATTATTATCATCTTCCCTGTTCTGGCTCTGATCGCGGCTGCTTAGGCTCCGCCCCCTGTGCCGTGAACCAGCAGCTCATTAGCATTAAAGGAGAAGCACTAAAACAGTGCGTTTTTCACAGACCCAAAAAATGATGATTTAAACGTGCTGTAAATAAAATTCTGTTGGGTATTTTGAGTTAAAACTTCACATACACACTCTGGGGATATCAGAGACTTATTTTACATCTTGTGAAAAGGGGCATAATAGGTCCCCTTTAAAACAGCATTTGAGAGCTCAAAGCTCGCAATCCACCGCTGTATCATTGCTATAGAACCAGCAGCACTGGGAGAGTCTTCCTAGAAGAACACCGACACACTCGCTCATTGTAAACAACAGTACTTTTCAGAGACATCGAGACCGATCATCTCCGAAACGATAGACAATTACTCGGTTACTATCGTAACCTCAGTTCCCTGAGAGTAGGGAACGAGTATTGCGTAGCTATACGCAGTGGGGAAACTCATTTTCCTCGATTTACAGAAGCCTATAATGTAAAACGCATTTTGCAGCTGCAGAGCTAGCACAGTGAGTGTCTGGCTCACTCATTGGCTGTGCTGCGGCAACTGCACATCCAATGGCATGGGCGCCTCTGACGTGTGCGCCAATGAACTAGCATCACGCCATTACACGTCAGAGCCCGCCAAGGGGGCGTAGCTTTAGCCCATATTAGTCCCCGAAAAACGCCATTTTAGCAGGTTTAAACGACTGAAGCGACAACTTGCCAGGTTAATATAGTGCGGCCGGCTATGCAATACTTGTTCCCTACTCTCAGGGAACTGAGGTTACGATAGTAACCGAGTAGTTGTCTTTTGAACGGTCACTTCATATTGCGTAGCTATACGCAGTGGGGACACCATGCAAAACGCCGCACTATAAGTAACTGGTTGCCTTCTGCAGCTCAGGACGCCTGAGCTCACAGAAACAAGACAGAACCCAAGTATATATAATGAACAGACCGGACACCGTCGGGTCTAGTAATATATATATATATATATATATATATGTCAGTAACTTAACCAAAATAATGTACTAATAGGACCGGACACTGTCGTGTCTATCAGTATAGGGAAAATATAACCGGCCAAAGGCGGGTTTTATAATAAAATGTATATAAATATAACCAGCCAAAGGCGGGTTTTATAATAAATGTATATGTGATTGTGCACAGTGACATAATTTGTAGACAAGCCCAGACACCGTCGGGCCTTAATCATACCAAAAATACCTTCGCCTGCAGGGAAGGTACCTCCATATTATAAAACTTCATAAATGTGGAAGGCGAGGACCAGCCGGCCGCATCACAAATATCCTGAATGGGAAAACCAGAGGATCAAGCCCAAGATGAGGCCATGCCTCTAGTCGAATGAGCCTTGATACCTATAGGGCAAACCTGACCCACTGAGGTATATGCCATAGATATGGCATCCACTGTCCATCTAGACAGTCTTTGCTTAGTGACCGGATAACCCTTGGAACGGCCACCAAAGCAGACAAAGAGCTGTTCTGATTGTCTAAAAGACGCAGAACGCTCCAGATAGATTCTCAGTGCTCTGACAGGGCAGAGTAGATTAGCCTCCCCATCCTTAGCAGAAGGGGGAAGGGCTAATAAAGTGATAACCTGTGCTCTAAACGGCGTTGAGAGGACTTTGGGTACATAGCCATGTCTGGGTTTGAGGATGACCCTGGAGTCATCCAACCCAAACTCCAAACATGAAGGGCTCACGGAGAGGGCCTGCAGATCTCCCACTCGCTTGATAGATGCCAGTGCCAGCAGAAGAGCAGTCTTTAGCGAGAGAGGTTTAAGATCAACCGACTGGAGCGGTTCAAAAGGTGGACTTTTCAGGGCCCCAAGGACCGTGGAGAGGTCCCAAGATGGCACGGATGGAGGTCTGGAGGGGTTCAACCTCCTAGCTCCTTTTAGAAACCGTACCACCAGGTCGTTTCTTCCTAGTGATTGTCCAGCCACCGGAGCATGATGAGCTGCAATGGCTGCCACATACACTTTAAGCGTGGACGGGGAATGGCCCGCGTCCAACAGCTCATGTAGGAAGGAGAGTATCACAGATACCTCACATGACCCTGGATCAAAGAGTTTTTTCGAGCACCAGCTGGAAAACCCTGACCACTTTAGAGCATAAAGGCGCCTGGTAGACAGGGCCCTAGCCTCAGTGATAGTGTTTAATACCCTCTCAGGAAGGTCCCTGGGTACCCGTTTAGGGGCCAGACATGGAGGGCCCATAAGTCGGGTCGCGGATGCCATATCATCCCGTTGGCCTGTGTGAGGAGGTCTTTTTTCCTCAGCGGAACAGGCCAGGGGACTCTGTCCGATAACTGAACCAGCTCTGGAAACCACGGCCTGGATTCCCAGATGGGGGCCACTAGGAGGACTGGGCATCCGCTCTCCCTGACCCGTTTGATGACCTGGGGGATCATTGAAACGGGGGGAAACGCATAAAGGGGGCAGCTGGGCCAGAGATGGGCCAGCGCGTCTTTGTTCTTCGAGAAGAACACTGCGCAGTGGGTGTTGGTTCTCGAGGCGAAAAGGTCGACTTCGGCCTTGCCGAACACACTCCATATCAGACTGACCGTCTGTGAGTTCAGGGACCACTCGCCTAGGGGAGTGTTGCCCCGTGAGAGCATATCCGCACCCAGATTCTGAATGCCAGGGATATGCGCTGCCCTCAGAGAATTCAGATTGGTCTGTGCCCACAAGAGGAGGTTTCTCGCTATGGTGTACAGGTTGTCCAGTCACTCCCTTTACCCTTTCACTATGGTGTAATGGTTATCCAGTCACTCCCCAACCTAGGTTGGATGCGTCTGTAAAAAACACTTTCCTCCTGGAAACTACTCCCATGGTCACACCCTCGTGGTACCAGTCCTGAGCCCGCCAGGGAATCAGAGTCCGTAAACAACCGTGATTCACCATGGTGCGCAGGCTGCCTGACTGCCATGCATGGGTTGGCACGCGGCATTTTTGCCAGTGCTGCAGCGGACGCATGCGCAGTAATCCCATACGGAGTACTGACGATGCTGCTGCCATGAGACCGAAAAGTTTCTGAAATTTTTTTAGAGGTGCGCGCTCGCCCGCCTTGAATAAGGCTGCTAGCGTTCACACAGAGAGTGCTCTCATGTAAGCCGCGCTGTCATCATTATAGAGTCGATAACTGTGCCCAGAAAGACCACACTCTGGCTGGGGGTCAGTTTGCTCTTGGTTACATTGATTTTGAGACCCAGACATTTCAAATGGCCGATAATCAAATCTCTCTGTGACAGTAGCTCGGTTCTCGACTGTGCCAGCACCAGCCAGTCGTCGAGATAATTTAGCACGCGCACTCCCTGATGTCTCAGGGGAGAAAGCGCTGCATCCATGCACTTTGTGAATGTACGGGGTGCTAGGGATTGACCGAATGGCAGAACGGTGTATTGATAAGCCTGACCCTCGAAGGCGAATCTCAAGAATGGCCTGTGACGAGGGTTTATCTGAATGTGAAAGTATGCATCTTTCAGAACCACCGTAATAAAACAATCCCCCGGGCAAACTTGCGCAAGGATATGTTTGGTAGTTAATATTTTGAAAGACCGTCTTCATGAGAGCCTTGTTTAAATGTCTCAAATCTAGTATGGGTCTGAGACCGCCGTCTTTTTTCGGGACTAGAAAATAGCGGCTGTAGAAACCCGAGTGTTATAACGCGGGGGGGACTAGCTATATCCCCCCTTTTTGCTAACAGATTCTGTATTTCGGCGAGAAGCACCTGACCCGCGTTGCTTCTCACCGAAGTCTCGACAACCGACTGAAACTTTGGGGGTCTGCGAGCGAATTTGAGCGAGTAGCCTCGCTTTATTGTGTTTATGACCCAACTCGACACATCGGGGATGGCTTGCCAGGCCAATGCCCGTGTGGCTAGGGTTTGACACACAGTTTGGGATGGGCCGCCTAACACAGGGGGACCTGATACCCTTACATTGTGATTTGTGCACATACTGAGTGTTGGACTGACTGTACAGGCTTTTGTCTGGGGGAAAGTCAGTGTAACAACTGGGAGGGGGCCACCTAGTGAAGGGGGACCGTGAACCCGTGTGTTGTAATTGTGAAACATACTCTTTTTGTGCTTTACGTTGGTCGCCATGAGAATGGCATTTGTTTGTAGAGGCATGCGCAGTGCAGCGGGCCTGTTGACAATAATAAAATCTCCAGCCACCTGAGTTAGACAGGGAGCTGTGAGAAGTGTCATGGTATTTTGAGCAGTGACTATCTGTGGCGGCGCACGCTTCGTAGCGGGCGCACTGACTGCAGTGATAGTGAGCGGCATGAGTGGTGCACGCTTGTAACGGGCCTAATGACTGATTTGAGAACGTTCCTAGCAACCTGTGAGCGGGGGCTGTGGGGAACATTAATTTCTCACTCTGTTTGAGCTGCTGTGAGAACAGCGATAGTTTGCAGCGGTGCACGGTTTAACAGGCCCTTAGACTGCGGCTATAGCTCTGTTAGAATCGTGATTTAACATGACTAGCTGGCCATGCTTCGTCCAATTGCACTCGTGCTGGGTTTAGATGGGGGGCGGTGTCAAACGTTGAGCCCGACCAACCCCTTTCCCGGACGTTGCCAAAGAGGGTGAGTCACGCGTGGGCGGGGCCGACGTGAACTCATTCGCTTTGGTGAAAAGATTCAGTGCAACCGAGATTCGAACTCGGGTCTCTGGCGCGAGAGTCTCAGATTCCACCACTGAGCCACAGCGGCGGATTGACAGAGAAGAACTCTTATAGTACTTAGAATGGTGTCTTGTTCTTGCAGCGAGAGAGAACGGTTTCAGCGTGGTTGATTCCAGGCATGAAAACCGCGCTGTTGTGTCTGAATCACGGAGAAGGTTCTGCGTGATTCTTATGTAAGGGAGCGGTAGCTCTTTTGTGTCGTAAAGAGAGATAGCCGCATGCACATCTGACCGTGCGCTTCTTCCATCATTGCTCAATGAGGTAAGGAAGCGGGCAAGCGCATGAGAGAACATTTTCAGAGAAAACGCGCATCTGTGTGACGTGCAAAACAGAGGACGGGGTAGCTCTCTTGTGTCGTAAAGAGAGCTAGCCGCACGAACATCTACCCACGCACTTCTTCCATCGAGGCTCAACGAGGGAGAAATGGGGGGGAACGCGAGAGGCGGTTTGCCGTCCCAAAGGAGAGCTAGCCGCGAGGGCATGATGTAAAAAGCCGATCCGCACATCTGACCGCGCGCTTCTTCCGTCGTTGCTCAATGAGGGAAGGAAGCGGGCAAGCACATGAGAGAACATTTTCAGAGAAAACGTGCTTCTGTGTGACGTGCAAAACAGAGGGCGGGGTAGCTCTCTTGTGTCGTAAAGAGAGCTAGCCGCGCAAATATCTACCCGCGCGCTTCTTCCATTGAGGCTCGACGAGGGAGAAATGGGGGGGAACGCGAGAGGCGGTTTGCCGTCCCAAAGGAGAGCTAGCCGCGAGCGCATGATGTAAAAAGCCGATCCGCACATCTGACCGCGCGCTTCTTCCGTCGTTGCTCAATGAGGGAAGGAAGCGGGCAAGCACATGAGAGAACATTTTCAGAGAAAACGTGCTTCTGTGTGACGTGCAAAACAGAGGGCGGGGTAGCTCTCTTATGTAGTAAAGAGAGCTAGCCGCGCGAACATCTACCCGCGCGCTTCTTCCGTCGAGGCTCGACGAGGGAAGAAACGGGGGGAGCGCGAGAGGCGGTTTGCCGTCCCAAAGGAGAGCTAGCCGCGAGCGCATTATGTAATAAGCCCGTAGGCCTCGTGCAGATGCATCCGCATGTGGCACAAGGGGAGCGAGGCTTCAGTAAATCGAGGAAAAGGAGTTTCCCCACTGCGTATAGCTACGCAACACGAAGTGACCGTTCGAAAGGGAACTGGTGCGTGCATCCACTTCCGTATTTATACCCGCCACGTGTGATGCGATTCACGCACGCCAATGTCCATTGGCTTGTTTTTGCAATAATCGAAGATGACAGGCTCGCTAGCGTGATCCCAATCAGTCGACACGTCGACTACGTCAAACGTGCCCAACTGAAAGGGAACAATTGTACTGAGTAATACCAATTATCAATGTCCTTTATTTTGTGAGTATGTTTGTAAATAAATCTTAATAGTAATGGTACTCTAAAGTAATTATTTTTCTTGTACTATACAGTACATACTATATGGAAAGTGGTATATATATATATATATACACAGTGAGGAAAATAACTATTTGAACACCCTGCTATTTTGCAAGTTCTCCCACTTGGAAATCATGGAGGGGTCTGAAATTGTCATCGTAGGTGCATGTCCACTGTGAGAGACATAATCTAAAAAAAAAAATCCAGAAATCACAATATATGATTTTTTAACTATTTATTTGTATGATATATCTGCAAATAAGTATTTGAACACCTGTCTATCAGCTAGAATTCTGACCCTCAAAGACCTGTTAGTCTGCCTTTAAAATGTCCACCTCCACTCCATTTATTATCCTAAATTAGATGCACCTGTTTGAGGTCGTTAGCTGCATAAAGACACCTGTCCACCCCATACAATCAGTAAGAATCCAACTACTAACATGGCCAAGACCAAAGAGCTGTCCAAAGACACTAGAGACAAAATTGTACACCTCCACAAGGCTGGAAAGGGCTACGGGGAAATTGCCAAGCAGCTTGGTGAAAAAAGGTCCACTGTTGGAGCAATCATTAGAAAATGGAAGAAGCTAAACATGACTGTCAATCTCCCTCGGACTGGGGCTCCATGCAAGATCTCACCTCGTGGGGTCTCAATGATCCTAAGAAAGGTGAGAAATCAGCCCAGAACTACACAGGAGGAGCTGGTCAATGACCTGAAAAGAGCTGGGACCACCGTTTCCAAGGTTACTGTTGGTAATCAGTCGTCATGGTTTGAAATCATGCATGGCACGGAAGGTTCCCCTGCTTAAACCAGCACATGTCAAGGCCCGTCTTAAGTTTGCCAATGACCATTTGGATGATCCAGAGGAGTCATGGGAGAAAGTCATGTGGTCAGATGAGACCAAAATAGAACTTTTTGGTCATAATTCCACTAAACGTGTTTGGAGGAAGAAGAATGATGAGTACCATCCCTACTGTGAAGCATGGGGGTGGTAGCATCATGCTTTGGGGGTGTTTTTCTGCACATGGGACAGGGCGACTGCACTGTATTAAGGAGAGGATGACCCAATAGAGAATCTTTGGAGGGAGCTCAAACTCCGTGTTTCTCAGCGACAGCCCAGAAACCTGACTGATCTAGAGAAGATCTGTGTGGAGGAGTGGGCCAAAATCCCTCCTGCAGTGTGTGCAAACCTGGTGAAAAACTACAGGAAACGTTTGACCTCTGTAATTGCAAACAAAGGCTACTGTACCAAATATTAACATTGATTTTCTCAGGTGGTCAAATACTTATTTGTAGCTGTATCATACAAATAAATAGTTAAAAAATCATACATTGTGATTTCTGGATTTTTTTTTTTTTTTTTAGATTATGTCTCTCACAGTGGACATGCACCTACGATGACAATTTCAGACCCCTCCATGATTTCTAAGTGGGAGAACTTGCAAAATAACAGGGTGTTCAAATACTTATTTTCCTCGCTGTATATATATATATATATATATCTCATGATGGACTTGAAATGATGAAATGATGATGTCTTTTTGGGTCTAGCCTTATAGACAGCAGGCTGCAAATGATTTGAGTGACTAGTGTGTCTAATTCCCATCCACTGTCAGGAAGGCCTAGCCATAAATGAGAGGCGCTGTAACAAGCAGCAGTTCTTATATGCTCAGAATTGATAAGAAGCCTGCATCCTGTAATTGGAGTAGGCGTAGAGTAGAATATCAAGGGATCTCTGATATTGCAATTGCAGCTCTGTTAACAGCAGAACTTTATGATCTGGACAGGTTTTTTTTTTTTAAAAAGCCCACATGATGAGACTAAATGATCTTCAAAAAATGTTTTTACTAATTCCAACTGCTGCAATTTGAATTTTAAGTATTTAAGCAGAAATGCTTACTTAGAGAACAAGACATAATTAAAGTGCCCCTATTATGCTATTTTAAAGTTTTTAATAATTTAGTTTTGGAGGTCTCCTACTACAGGTTTACATGCATCAAAGGTCAAAAAACACTTTATTTTTTTCATAATATACATTGCACATCACCTAATTTCTTAAAGAGTCTGAAAACAACGCATTCAACGATTCAGTCTCTCTAAGCCCTGCCTTTCCCTAGAGCTACTCTACTCTGATTGGTCAGATGACTCAGTCTGTTGTAATTGGTCGACCACTTACAGAACGTTCTACCTTAACATTCATCACAAGGACGACTTGAGCAGGACAGTTCTCAGTGTTAAGTTTTTACTCAGTTTGTACATTATGAGATGTTGCAACTGTAATTTCTTTACATCAGCATCAACAAGATTATATATGTCCATCAACAAGCCTATATTTCTAATTTATTACAGTACACATGTGGGAACTGTATTATTAAATGTATCAATAATGGTGCATTCATTAGCCGAGCACTAACGTGAATGACTGATGTAACATTACAGTTTGTAAACCAAAATCTTGCTCCAGACAATCTGCATTAATTGACACAGTTTTAGGTAATAGTGGGCCCACATCTGATTAGCAGAACTATTTCAGTAAGACAGTAATAACGTGAGTCAGCTGGTTAGCTGGAGACCTACAGCTACACTGCGTGTACACAATATAAAACACAAATCTGCGTATTTTGAACACACAGTAGAAAATATATACATCAATGATTAATCATACTTACAGGTTGTGATTCAGAGGAGCAAGTTGGTCCAAATAAACTGGGTACTCTCCCATCTTTAATGGATAAGCATTTAGCAAATCCCGCGTTGACCTCGCGTTTAGGTTTTGTTTCGTGTCCATCTTCTTCTTCTTTGATTTTATGGCGGGTAGCACCAACATTAAGGTGCATTATCGCCACCTACTGTATTGGAGTGTGGACCAGAATTTACCCATTTCATAAAAAATAAAATAAATAAATACATAAAATAAAATAAAAACTCTAAATTCTCTTAATCAGGTTTCGTGTCCATGTTGTCATGTCTTTTATTTGAATGTTTTCCCATTGTCATGTTCCTGGTTTGTCATGTGATTTCCCTGACCCCATCATGTGATTTCGACATGTGCTTTCCCTGTTCATGTGTCTTGTTTTCATTGGTTCTTTGTTTCTTGTGTCACTTTCTGATTAGTTCAGTGTTGCATTAGGTTCAGGGGATTCTTGTTGCTCAATAGTCTTTGTGTATAAATAGCCCACGTTAAAGGGATAGTTCACTTTGAAATTAAATTTTGGTATGTTTTAGCTTACATCAAGGGCATCCAAGATGTAGGTGTCTTTGTTTCCGCAGTAGTTTCAATTTTGATATTTTTAGGTCAAACCGTTCTTGTCTGTCAGTCATATAATGCAGGTCTATGGTCACCACCTCAAAGAGCATGCAAAGAGAAGTCCAAATTAAACAATTCCCCATCGCAAGTACACATTGATGGCCTAAGACACGAAACGAGCGGTTTGTGTGAGAAAACCATAGACTGTAAAAAATATGGACAAAGCGTCTGTGACGTCACCCATAGACTTTCTGAAGAACTGTTTTGAGGCCGTTTATGGGGGGTATGGGCGGCGCCATCTTGGAAAATCTTGGGAAATCCTAACCCCGCCCACCTTCTGGCCAATCCATATATGGGTAAAAGGGCAGGCTTTGTGTGAGACTGAGCCGGTGTGATGAGTCCGGGCCAGAGCCATAGAGAGAATTTCTCTCTATGGCTCTGGTCCGGGCTAACGTGAGCTGTTTTTGTGTTATTATGTGGTAGCTTTATGTAGAATGCTAAATCCCGCTGCTCTAATCTCAAGTTGTGTCAATAGCAGAGGAGAAAGACCGCGAAATTTAAAAATACTACTGTTATTGTGTCACGAAATGTAGTTTTAAGAGTTTTTCAGTCAAGAATGTAGTTGTTTTAATCTCAAATATGTTGTTTGTTTATACAGATAGCGCCTATTTAAAATTTTGATCTGACGTTTTCGGAGTTGTGAGATCCAAGGGATCACCGGGCGCTCAGCGCTATGTATCCCGCCTGGAACAGCCTTACCTCGGCTAGTGCTGCTGACGTTTGCCGCTGGTTGATGTCTCTAGTCTAGTGGAGTGGTTAAACATGGGATATAATTCGTCTTGTGTAGGCTATATCTAACGGACGATCTTTGATCTCATTAATCTATAATTTGTTCCCCTGGCAAATCGTTTTATGGCTTCTTATACATTTAAGGCTACTTATACTTTCATAATGGCTGTCTAAGCTAACTAAAAAACACACAACGAGAAATGTTTAATTTCACAAACTATAGCTTCGGTTAAATACTAGTATATGAAACATATAAGTTAAAATACATGCTATTGCAGTGCCACTGCCCACAAACATTGATGCTAAATAGTTCTCACTAGTTACGTGAAATAATAGTGGATTGTCACTTACCGGAAAAACTGGAGCGAAGTCCTCCTACAGTGTCGGTTAGTGCAGTTTATAGCAGAGCAACCCCATTTTATGTACGATATTTCAATACAAATGTTCAGAAAGGATACAGAGGTGGTATGATGTGTTGTGTCAGATCATGGCCGAGACAGGAATTCAGGAATTCCACTCGACGCAGCCTATGCTGAGCTGTCAATCAAGCTGTCAATCAAAGTTAACCACGCCCTTATTTGTCATACATTTTATATCTAAATACGATCTAAACTAACGAGTTAGAAAAAAATTCACCCCCCTCACAGTTGTCAGGCACTCGGAACCTATCGAAAAATACAATAAAAGTCCATGGGACCAACCTGTAAAAACATGAATTTATGCTGTGAAAATGGACATTTTAACATGGGGTCTATGGACATTTGCTCCCTTTTGGGACCTGCCCCTAGCGGATTTTCGATGTATTGCAGTTTTTCGCACTTCCGGTAGGCTTCATTTTTCAGATTAGAATGTTGCCCCTTGGAGAAAACGAACAGTATTTATATCGTTTTTACCTCTTGTACACTTTCCGGCACTTGCGCAGACTAAGCCAGAACGCGCGAACACGTCACACACCAGGAAGCACGCGCGCCCTCAGATCACTTGGACGTGGTTGTGTAGAGGTAAAAACTATATAAATACTGTTCGTTTTCTCACACAAACCGCTCGTTTCGTGTCTTAGGCCATCAGTGTGTACTTACGATGGGGAATTGTTTAATTTGGACTTCTCTGTGCATGCTCTTTGAGGTGGTGACCATAGACCTGCATTATATGACTGACAGACAAGAACGGTTTGACCTAAAAATATCAAAATTGAAACTACTGCGGAAACAAAGACACCTACTGTACATCTTGGATGCCCTTGAGGTAAGCTAAAACATACCAAAATTGAATTTCAAAGTGAACTATCCCTTTAATTTTTTTCTCTGTCTAGCTGTGTTCCCTGTACTGCTGTTGGTGAGTTTATGTTTAGGTCACGTTTCTTCTCAAGCCAAGTCTTTGTTTATTGGTTCATGTTTATTTGGATTAAAGGCAAGCTGCACATGGGTTCTTAATAACTTGCCTTTAGTGGACATTTATAACACCTATGAAAGATCCAAGCTTTTATTATCCAAAGTTTAGGGTCAAAACCACAAAGGGGGTTGAGTCATGAACTGGATAATTATTGGGATCCTCTGTCCCTATTGTGCTCCTGAATAATCCATTTAGCTTCAGGTTGTTCAAGAGGAATGATTCCTGTAATGAAGATCTGTGAATACAATGTAATGAACTGAGCTTTCCATCTTTACTCTCATGTTACGTTGCATTTGGAGAATGACTACTTTTGAATGACAAAATTCCAGCCACTGAAAACACTAACTGATAAAGTGAGTCGTACAAAACCTTTCTTTTTAGTAAACTTTGTGTACACAATGTTGTCAATGCTCAAGTTCATGTGTAGAGCCCCTGGTGATACTTCAAGCACAGTTTCATGTTGTGTCGAGCCTCCTTAGTGTTTTAAAAGTAGTGATTTTGATGCTATCACTGTACTGCCCCTAGCACTCCCATTCAAAAGGCATTTTGACCGAAAACGAAAATTTGGTCAATCTTAAAAGTGGCGTTTCCATTCTAATTATGCTTTTACACAAATGTTTGACTCAGGTAGATTAACAAAAATAGCCTAGGTTGCAATTTGGCGAGAGTTACCATTTAAAGAGAGACACAACATATATTTTGTGTGGTCTACAGTGGTGGTCAGAATTGATGGCGCCCCTGATAAATATGATAAAAAATGGCTGTAAAAAATAAATCTGCATTGTTTATCCTTTTGATCTTTAATTAAAAAAATTCACAAAAATCTAACCTTTCATTGAAGTAAAATAATTGAAAGTGGGGGGTAAATCACATTATAAAATAAATGTTTTTCTCCAAAACATGCTGGCCATAATTGTTGGCACCCTGTTATTAAATACTTTTTGCAACCTCCTTTTGCCAAGATAACAGATCTGAGTTTTCTTCTATAATGCCTGATGAGTTTGGAGAATAACTGACAAGAGATCAGAGACCATTCCTCCAAACAGAATCTCTCCAGATCCTTCAGATTCACAAGTTCATGTTGGTGCTTCTTCTGTTCAGTTCACTCCACTCATCAGGTCAGGGAACTGGTACGGTCATGGCGGAAGCTTCATTTTGTGCTCAGTTACCCATTTTTGTGTTGATTTTGATGTTTGTTTTGGACCGTTGTCCTGATGGAAGATCCAACCACAGCCCATTATAAGATTTCTAGCCGAGGCCGTCAGGTTTTGATTTTTTATGTTGGTATTTGCTAGAATCCATAAAACCATGTATCTGAACAAGATGTCCAGGACCTCCAGTAAATAAATAGGCCCATAACATATAAGATCCAGCAGTATATTTAACCGTAGGCATGGGGTACTCTTCATCCCTGTTTGCACCAAACACATCTGGTGGGTTTGCTGCCAAAAAGCCCCCTTTTTTTTTTTGTTTCATCTGACCACAGAATCCGGTCCCTTTTGAAGATCCAGTCGTGTCTGACAACTGAATATGCTGGAGTTTATTTTTGGAGGAGCGAGGAGGATTTTTCTTGAAACCCTCCCAAACAACATGTGGGGATGTAGGGGTTGTTTGATAATAATTTTTTTAGGCTTTCTGACCCAAAGACTCAAGTAATATCTGCAATTCTCCATCTGTGATCCTTGGAGAGTCTTTGGCCACTCAAACTTTCCTCCTCACCGTCCATTAAGACAATATAGACAAACATTCTCTTCCTGGCAGATTCTTAACATCTTTAGTTGATTATAACTTCTTAATTATTGCCCTGATGGTCAAATTGGGGATTTTCAATTCTTTAGCTATTTTCTTACAGCCACTTTCTATATTGTGAAGCTCAACAATCTTTTGCTGCACATCAGAACTATATTCTTTGGTTTTACTCATTGTGATGGATGATTCAGGGAATCTGTTCTTTGTGTTTCCTCATATTTAAAATCCTGTGAAACGAGAAGTCATAGCTGGACAATTTCATGTTCCTAGTCACCCTGGTGTGCTAAATAAAGGTAAATATTAATGAGAATATACTTCAGAGATATTTTTCTCATAAAAAATTCTAGGGGTGCCAATAATTGTGGCCGACGTGTTTTGGAGAAAAACATTTATTTCATAATGTGATTTACCCCCCAATTTCAATTCTTTTACTTCAATGAAAGGTTAGATTTTTGAGAATTTTTTGAAGGAAAGATCAAAAGGATAAACAATGCAGGTTTATTTTTTTTACAACCATTTTTGTTCATATTTACCAGGGGTGCCATCAATTCTGACCACCACTGTATCTATGTGATGTCTCATTACATTTGGAAGACAACTATGGCACATTGTTTTAGAAAATGTAACTCACCCAACATTACAAATCACAGCTCAAGAGGGAATTTCCCATCCTCCAATAATTGATCAAAAATCAACTGCATTATTGTATTGTACACTAAATCAAACAATCCAAAAGTATAATCACACTTCCAGTATGTTGAGTTAATTTCATGATAATTAACAAGGACTACTATTGTTCCTCAATGTTTCCTCAGTATTTTTCAGGCTGTAAAGTGAAGTTGCTGTATCTGTAGGATCAACCTGACCCATGGCTTCAAGGAAAGGTTAAGATTTGTATCCCATATTATGCAATCCCATAATACCACAGTCCTTAGAAAGACGATAACTAAATGTGGAGTTCCATGTTGGAAATGTAATTTGGCAATTGATTCATCCCTTGTGGCTTATGTTTTAGACTCATTGATGTATAGTACATAGCCCATTTGATGCACTGCCAAAGCTGAACAGCTGGAGCTCAAGTGGACCAACACTGATTAGAACGCTTGGCCACCCTGAGCAACTAAAAATGACTCACTTTCTTTGACACCATACATGACTTCTCTCATCAACATCATCACTAACTTGCATATCTGACCGATGAATAATTCTTGCAATAAAAAAAAAAAATCTATTTATTTTTTATTTTATTTTTTTCCTTATTATTAAAAGACATCCCAACAGGAACAGTCTGTTCACTTTTGATTATTACCAATAAGCAGAACTTGATTTCAACAAGTGCAACATGTTCCTGGATCAACATCTTTGTTGATCCTGGAACAACATTCCAAACAACCAATCAGAAGTAGTTTACAGTTTGTCAAGTTTAGGCTTACAACCAGATTCAGGAGTTTCTACATCAGTGTTATTCACCTATCATTTCCCTCTGATTTTAGGGATATGGATATAGGGTTTGGTTTAGGGGTAGTGATATGGTTAGAATTACATTTTCGTGCAGGAATGTTGACCAAGGAACACACCTAACTTGGCAAAATCAGGACATGTGATCAATAAACGCCACTTTAAACCTAAACTTTTGCGATAAAATGAAACAATAAGCATGCTGTTCAGGTTGTTATTGCCATCACAATTTTAGCACCATTTTCCATCATTTGTTTTACAGTGAACTATAATGTTTTGATTTAATTACAATATATCAATATGTAGTAGTCTAACCAGATGTTTGAAATTAGTCCCGCAGTTGCTTAGTAAGTCAAGCGTTCTCTGATTAGTGAAAAGAGTGTGTTCTTCAGTCATTTTAAATGACTGTCTCACACATCCACAGGTGTTGCATTACCCATTTGTTTGAACTGCTATTGACTAAAGCTTTCCATTTTTTTTCTGTTGATTTTGCTGATTGAATGATTGTTTAAATTGGCTGTTTCCCTTGTGAGCATGAAACACCTGCTCGTGATCCATCACAGGAGATCAGCGTGTGCTGTTATACCTCTTGAACAGATGACATAACCCAAGACATTCAAAAGAGAATGGGAAAAAAGCTGCCGCATATCTATGAAGCTGTAGCCAAAATAAGCATATTTGAAACAAGTGCAAATATGAAATGAAATGTATTGCAGAAAATAGAATTAGTCATATTTGTAACAAGTTTTGCCACTATGAAATGGCCCAGGGACAGTTTTTGGACCGAATCTGTTATGAAGAAGCAGAAATAAAAGACATTTAAATCAGTCTTATATTCATATTACAATTCATGTTTAATCAAAGTCAGTGGGTTTCATTGTATGGAGAAGAGAAAAAAAGCGATAATATTTGGGTGAACTATGGTAATACTCAAGAGTCCATTTTAGACATTCTTCTAACTAGAAGTAACTCTGCAACTGCAACTAGCAGCCATTTGAGTACTTAATATCTGCCAACACTTTTTTGATGGTTCCCCAACAACTAACTTTTCAAGTATGTCAACTTATTCTACTAACCCTAACCATAACCCAACAGTTTACCAATTCTCTAATGAGAGTTAGTTGACATGTAGTTGCAAATTAATGAGAGATAGTTAACATGTACTGTGGTTGCAAAGTTACTTATAGTTAGTAGAATGTATAAAGTGGACTATCAAAATAAAGTGTAACCCTATGCCTTCTAATAATGGTAGTATTTTTTACTTTATCCCACCAGATGAATAAAAAGACAGTTATATACAACTTTAAATCTCATAAATCAACAAAACATGTGTTTTAAGTTACATTGTATAATTTATGCCATTTTTTTTTTTCATATTATTCATATTTTTCTCATGACCCACATTGGCATATTATGTGAAAGTATATAATTATTCGAATTCATGTTCAGCTTTAGGCAATTTGGAGAACCCTTCAACTGTTTTACACAAGTAGCAGTGCTGTCTCATATCATGTTGTTCTTGCTTTAGGGTCCTTAACATTTTCTGAAAACTTCACTGATCGTATAGTAATAGAGTAGGGACATGCTGCACATTCAGATGTAGCAGTCCATTGGGTATCCACATCTAAGTATCTCTGGAGTATAAATTATTACAGTAATGAGTGCAAAATGTTGTTCTTAAAAGTATTTGGTGTAAGACAACAGTGGATAAATACATCAATGGATGAATATAGATGTACAACCAGCAAAAAAAAAGATGTAACAAGACCTGAACATTTCAAGACAGACTGAAGACATCTGTGCTCCCCTGTGGATTTGAATGTGTGTTGTTGGGCCTTTTATTTATAGTGTGTGGTCCCTCTGGGGCTTGTAAGCGTGTAATGCTGTGTTTGTGTGTACCTGCAGCCAAATAACTCACTGTCAGAGTGTGCTACTCACAGTCCACCTCGACTTAAATTATATGAGCACTGTTTTTCATTTGCTTTCGAAATGAAAGGAAGAAACTTTTTTTTTGCCAGCACAGTTGACTTAAAGGAGACAGTTCAAGGAGGATGAATTTAAGGGGAATTGGAAAGACACATTTGAGAGGATAGAAAGTTTGTTGTTGTTATTCACAGAGAAAAAAGTGTAGGCACATTTTTCTTTTAAAATCTATAAATCTATTCAATAATTTCGAGTTAACCTCTGTCTGTAAAAAAAAAAAAAAAAAAAAAACTGGGTTCTTAAGGAAAAAGACCAAAAAGCAAGTAATAACTATTTTTTCTAGTTCCTTTTTGGGATCTTTTTGAAAAGCAACATTTAAATATTAAAATTGTGAACTAAATGTGGAAAACTTGTGTGAGCTGATGTGCATTTGAGTCATGTTTCTGTGTGAACGGCCCCTAATCATGCAAATATTTTTGACTTTCCTCGAAGTTTTAACTTCTTGACCTTTTTTGAAGTGTGCACATTAGGTCACCCAGATGAATTTCTTTTACAATTTTGCTATTCCTTCTGTTTCAAGAGCCCACAAACTGATGTGCTTCTGCTGTGCTGTAGAAGTGAAAGCCCATTGGTACATTTGGTGCATGAGGGCTCAAGATCCAACATCAGAACAGATTTCATGCATATTCTTGCCCAATTAATATCAAGCAAAGCTGTACTCTTTTTCATTTCTGGTGAAAACTCAGGGTGGGTATCAATTAGTCTACTGTTAATTATCTCCTTCGCTTTTGATCTTTACTATGGCTGCTCTGTCAGACACTCATTTATTCATCACTCCTGGTGGAGGGATGGGGCCTTCAGAGATTGTGCAGATTGAAGCACATTAAAAATGACTTCAGAAGTGTGCAGATCCTTATAAGAACATGCATACTGATGCAGCTATGATTCTGCTGTTGTAGTGGCTCTACACATTCATTAGCATCTTAGTAGTGTTCAATTTTGCTTTATTGACTAGTGTGTTGTTAATGTTTTTAATTATCTATAAGGTGTTAGAAGGTGTGGCAAATTCCTCAAAATGTGATTAATTTCAATAAAACAATAAGACGGTTTCAGACCACAGAAGGAGAATTTTAAAAAAATGTCCCGCTTACGCTCGTCCAAATAATGGCAGTGAATAGCGACTTTTAAAACAGACACAAAAGTATCACAGAATGGAATCATATATTCCAAGTGTTCTGGGGGTTTACGATAGGGTTTGGTTAAAAAAAAAAAAAAAAAAAATTGTATTGTATATTTAACAAATATTCTGACCTTTGCTGTTGGTCTTCTGTTCACGGCTGTGTTACTTGCACGCACGTCACACAGCCGTGAACGGAAGACCAATGGCCAAAGTCAGGATTTTCATAAAATAATACATTAAATAAAGTATATCCAACACATGAGATTTACGTCACGTGTTTCATGCATGGGACCATTTTTTTAAAAGCTTGATGCTGGTTGCTATTATTTGGATGAGCGTGAGTGGGACATTTTTTTTCAATTTCTCCTTTTGTGGTCTGAAAAAGAAAGAATGGCATACTGCAGTAGTACAACACCAGGGTGAGTAAATGATTACTTAATTTAAAATTTTGGTTGAACTATCCCAGAGCCTAAGTTACATGTACAGCAGAGACGTTTCGTTTAACAACTTACAGTACATTCAAGGATCATAGTATATCGGTACAGTTTGTGTTTTCCTTGGGAAATGTACAACCACACACAAACTTGCCGATAAGCAGTTGAGCTATAGGAATGTATTATAGGAACAAATGAAACAAAGTAAAAATCTCTACAAACTAAAATACCAAGTTATGTCTCCAGGGTATTTGAAACTGATTTTCTTGAATATCAATTGTTATCAACACAGAACATTTCCTGCCTCTGTGAATTCATGTATGATTTGAAACTCTAAGATATGACTAATTCTACTGGGTAAAGTGTATAGGCTTTTTGACCTATCCTTTGTTTTGAATAAGCAATTTAATTTTGAATGAGTTCAAGAAAATAGGCATCCTACTTTCAAATAAAATTACTGAGCATCACTGAAGAGCACTTATCAGGGCAGCGTCTCTTTTTCATGTGCTCATGATCCTGTTCCCACTTCCAAATAAATGCAGATGTCAGACTAATTAGTTAAATATCTATTAAGTTTTATCATGCAGATATCTTTTCCCACCATACAGATGACTGAATAGGGCCATATATAAATTATAAGTTAAACAGTAAGTTGGCAAGGCATTTTCATGTATTGCTTTTGATGCTGCATAAACTCATTTTCTTCTTTCCATTTTCTTTTTTTTTTTAATTAAACAGATGGTTTTAACAAAGAATTTAATGAGTACATAATCACTGCCATGCATATCTGCTTCCTTTTTTTATGTGATCAGGAAGTGGAACAATTTACAATTTGATTGCTTGTCAGAAGGAATTATATCTCTCAGGTAAGTTAGTCATTGGAATTGTGCCAGTCTTTCAATTCAAGTCAATTAATCAAGTCAATTAATCAAGGTTTTTAGGTTAACTTTCTATTTTGTTATGAGTGGGGGTGGCAAATACAATAAAATACCAAGCATGTGTTTGAATTATAGCACGCTTTGATTAATTTGGTAAAAGGAAAGCAAAAATAACTGAAACAAAAGACAAATACTGCTCATTTGCACTGCTTTGATTCCCCTGGTATAAAATATTCTTTGTATATGGAAGTTTGCATAAGTATGCTCCACGTATCGATAGATGTCATTGCTAATGCACGGCTGAAATAAACAGACTCGCCACAATCTCTCCTGGGGCGAAGCTAATTAAGTGTTCAGAATCAGCAACAGGGTTCTGTGAGCTTTTATGCTTCTGTCACCTTCCATCCAGTGAATTGGATTGGACATATCCCAAGAACAACCTACAATCATAGTTCTCCTGCAAAAACAGGTCATTCTGAGTTCACGGGATGTGGAATGATTCTAATTATTAGGGTACGAATGGACGCAGAATACTTAATGGGTCCTGCTCTCCGTCATGCAGTATTGTAGGACAAGGTTTTATTTATTTATTTTTTGAGAGAGAGAGAGAGTCAGGATTACCTGAAAGAAATAGCTCTTTCCATGTACACAATGGGGAATCATTTAAGCATGCTTTCTGATATATGTTGGTTTAATTACACAGTAGGACCTGTAACAACGGCCTTGTATTTATTCATTTGACAGAAGCTTAATCCATCCAGTAGCAATTTTATCAGGATATGTGTTCCCTGGGAATTGGACCCATGGCTTTGGCACTATAGCACCATGTGCCACAATTTAAGCTACATGAAAATGGTTTCTAGAGCATCTTCTAGCATATTGGAGTAATGCACCTTTTTATTTATCATTAATTCGTAGGTATCAATATGTAACATTTTCAGGTGCAAAACATAACGTGTTGTATATTTGGAAAGAATATGGACGTATTGAAAACATTTAAACATATACATTATTATGTATTTACAGCTAAAGAAACATAAAATATTGCCTTTTAACATATTATAGATATTGTAGATCCCTTAACCCAAACGCGCGCACACACACACACACACACACAGAGAGAGACGTGTGTATATGTTATTATTAGTAGTAGTAGTAATAGTAGTAGTATTGTTATAATTGTGCAATAATAGTAGTTAATAATGTAATTAACTCATTGTATTGTATTATTTACTGTGTGGCTTTGCCTCAAGGTGTAGCCATATGTCATATTTATCTTATTGTATTATTATATATATATTCCATGATTATACCACAACAATAAATATCCTCCTAAAATAAGGCAAGGACAAAGACATTTGTGAAGTAATTTTATTGTGACTCCTCTTTCTGAAAAACAAATGAAGCATTCAGTCTTGAGGACAGCACTGGTTCTTCTTTTCCTTCATTAAAATGACATGGGGGTATTACAACAATTATGCTAGTGGCGTCTGCTGCGATATATAGTTAGCAATCAAGCACCACTGCAGATAATTAAATCCAACTCCAACTGTGATGTGTACGCTGACGGTTTCACCTTGGGGTGATCATCTTTAACTTTAGACACAGATCGGTCAGGCAAATCTGAGGCAAATAATAAGCGCTACACTGTTTTATGCATAGCGTGAAGCAATCGTATCTTATTCACAGTCTGAGTAGAAAGAAAAAGCTCCAAGCTTGTCTGCTGCAAGTATCTTTGTATGTGCTCCACATATTCCCCTGTCAGTATGTGTCTGACCAGGGGCAGTGTATCAGAACCATTCAAACATGTGCTACACAGTTAAGAGGTGAGCATGGTGAATTTCACATTACTGTCAGAGGGTTGACGTGGCGTTTATCATATTTCTGAATTCAGTATTTCAGTCATGTGAGGCTAAAGTGGAAGCTGATGCAGTGAGTGACAGGCTGATGAACAAAACGGAAATTCAAAAGAAGCCCTCCATATTCATGCGCTGATTTAAATTCCGATCTCAGTTTTGGTTGCCTTCGAATGCAATCCAGTGGTGTCAGTGTGTGGCTATAGATAAAAGGCTGTGTAAATATAAATTAAAGAGAAGTGAAGAGCAATTTTTACGTCGTCCTAACGTAATGTAATTATGTCTGCGGGAGAGAACTGATCAAGTGTCACTCTTCCGCTCATCAAATTTCTACTTTGATGCTTTTAAACGATTAATAAAATAAATAACCACTATTACCTACATGGAAGCTTTTAATATGTGGATATCCTTAAATCACTGAAAGGCAGTAAGTGTGTGTGATGTGACATCAGTCTTCCACAATAATCTGAGACATGAAAGCTCGATAACCATTTTTACAATAAGCAGCCTATATTTGCCTTTCAGTCATGCATATGCTAGCGCCAAATTTTTCGCCATGATGTCAGGGAAAGGGTAATACTCATCCCAAGCAGATGCCCACACAAGCCTACAGGCATGTTGAGTCCATTAGCAGTCCAAGCGTTCAACTCTCAATATCACAGTGGGACTACATTGGAACCAAACACTTCACATACACTCTTGTGACAGGAACAAAGCAAAAGCAATCCAAAGAGATGTGTTTGTCACATTAGACATCATCAGTCTTCTGTATAGTGCTTTAAAAAAGGAATAGGCCTACTTTTCAATGCAATTGCAGAGGAATTCCCATTATCTGCTTGTGAGAGCAATAGTAGTTTGTAGTCCTAAAACCCGGAGGATAATTAGCATTTTTGAGCCAGGGATTCCCTCCGGATTTTCCAATGTGGTTTTTGATTTATGAGTAAAATACACTGTGGTTAACACTGCTTGAAGAGAATTTTGAATTATGTTCAAAAACATACAGTAAATTAAACACAGTCAGACCTCAAACTTGAAAAACTTTGCTTTATAATGTACTTTGCTAACAAGTTGCTACACAAGGAAGTGTATAAACATTACACTTTATTTAAAGGTGTCCATGTTACAGTATACATTTAAGTACTGAGTAATAATAATACATGTAAATACTATAGGGTTAGCAATATGGTGTGGTTAAGGTTATTTGTAATTATGCTAAATTTATAGTTATTACAGTAACATGTAAGTAAAAAGGACACTGTCAAATAAAGTGTTACCAAACATTGTTTTGATTTATCTGATTTTTAAAACACTACAAGGAATATGAAAACGAATCAACACTAGTAACTATTAATGTAATTTATTTTTAAAAAGATAGTAAAAGAAGTGTAATACTTTACAATAAGGCTTTAAATATAAACATTAGTTAATGCGATAGCTAAGAGTACATATCATTTATCAATACATTTGCAGCATTTATTAGTCTGTGTTCATGTTTATATAAAGTGTAATATATTTTAAATTAATGTCAGTTGCAAGCATGAGTTAACAATGAACAACAGTAGCCTATATTTATTAATAAAGAAACAATTTAAATTATTTATAAATGCTGTAAAAGTATTTTTCATTGTTAGTTCATGATGCCTATGCATTCACTACTGTTAATGAATTGACTTCATTGACTTTAATAAACTTTTACTGTAAAATGTTGTAAAACAAAATGGTTTTATTTTACAAAGGAAAACAAGTTACAGAAATACAGCATGATGCTCTTAACCTCTTAACCCTACTGTCTGTCTTTCTGTTATGCGGCCTGGGATTCACAAAAGTCTTTGTTGTACCAAGAAAGTTTCCTACTCATTTGTTCCTTATGCATAGCATCAATAATATAATAATATAATATTACAAGATGCTGCCAGACTATTTTGCATGCATGCAGAAAAAAGTTTTGTTGAGCACCAGTGAACAAGGGCAACTTTATAAGATTAATTGTGTGCAGTTGCTGCTTGTTTCAGAATATGGTCAATTTAACTAAAATGTTTTGTTGGTAGAGGTGTCTACTTTGGTTACAAATTGACTGGAAACAAGTAAAGTTGGTTAATCCTCTTGATTAGTCTCAGTCTGCTCTATTGTCTAGGAAATACTGTTGGGGAATTCACTAAGAATGAATTGAACTGGCTGATAGCACTGTTTATTCACATGCTTTGTCTGTGAAGAGCCATTTAAGCGCATTTAGTGCCTGGTTAAAAGGGATAGTTCACCCAAAAACTAAGCATGTGCATATAAATAACGATATAATTCAAATTAAACAGCATATAAATCATTTTTAATTTCATAATTTTTTTTAATGAAACCCATATTCAAGCGTTGTTAAAAGAAGGAATGCATAAAGCTAGAATTTGTATTTTGTTCGTGTAAAAGCAGAGTTCTTTCTTTTGACATATTACATGGTCAGGTATTCATACAACAAAATATTCTGGGGACCATGAAAGCTGAATTTTTGGCAAACTATCCCTTTAGACTGGAATGTGGGTGGTGAGCAAATAAGATTTATTATTGAGATTTTTAGTTTTTTTTTTTCTTCACTGAAATACTGTGAGCAAAAGTGGAGTTTAGTGAATTCTCCCCTGTATGTTATGATAGTTGTCCAGCCTGTGAATAGTTGTGAGCCAGTTAGCACCAATTTCTTTATTCCAGATACAGTACCTTTGCTATCGGATAAGAAAGCATGGAGCTCAGTTTTCATGAGTCTGCCATATATCCACGGGTAACTATCCCCGAGGAAGACCAAAGCTCACAATTCTCCAAGACTAATCAAACATCCAAGGATGTTTCTCCCCTGAAGAAAGCCGGTTCATTCAAGGATTGTCAGTTCACCATTAGGATAAGCAGTGTTCAGAATTCCTCAGGCTATATAGCTGGTCTGGATATTCAGTTTTAATTCCTGTTGCCTTTGAGCAAAACGGAATAATAGAGAAATACATTGTTGAAAAGAAAAGAGCTCAAATGAATAGTAGCAAAATAGCTGACTCCTTTAGAAAGGTTAGAAGTCAAAAATCTACTAAGTATTTTGTACAGAGATACAAAGGCTACAAGTAGACGTCTGAAATGGAAATGTACTGTAATGATATAATGGCAAGCAAAATAGCACTCTATAGAGACAAGTCATAGGTTATCTTCAAGAAGTGTGTTTTGAATCGTTTACACAATAATCCCCTGAGAGTTAATTTAAGTAATTGAGAAAAAAAAAAAAAAAAAAAGATTAAGTACTATCTACAAAGATGTTGCTCATATCATCTTTCCTCTCAGCCATTACAACCAGAATGGATATACAGTATCCATCCAGACTACAGAAAAAATGTGTAGAACACTATGATGAAAAGTTATGAAAAGCAAACAAATGTAACTTCATTTTATGGCCTTGGCAAATGTTAGAGATGTTAGAGACGCCTATACCATTAGCCGATTATTCTGAATGATATCGGCCTCCTTTTGATTGACAAGATAATAATCGACCCTGATCATCTGCAGTTAAAGTGAAAATAATTGCTTTTATTAGCTGAAACCTTTTATTGGCTGATACATCGGTGCATCATTAGGCCTATAAGGTTTAAGAAGTTATTAAGTTATTTATGAAGTTACTTTTCATTATAGTATTCTACACAGTCTCAATATTTATTGATGTAGTCTGGATGGATGCATCCATTCTCAGCCCAGGCTCTTTAGAAAAACGTACCTGTGGCAACATTTCGTGCACGTTTCGTGACAGTTTCAAAGTGAAATGTCCAGTTGAGCGGCACTAAAAGCATTTTTAGTTTTTTCTAGAACAGATGAACGTGAATATGGCAACGTTTTATTACGTTGCCGTTTGTACGTTTCACCGCAGTTCTGAATTGGAATGTCCGGTGAGTGGCGCTAAAAGCTTAATTCTCCATTTTAAAAATAACATACTAAACCATAAACCTACCGGCAAATCCAAATGTGACAAAAAAACGCAACTGTAACCATGCCAGTTTAGCTTGTTTTTGAGCTCTTTTATTGAGATTCTTTACCAGCTGTGCTATCGAGCAAGCTTAGTATGTCATAACATATGGAGCTGGTTAAGTGATGAAAACTCTAAAATATATTTGTTTACAAATCATGCACTATGGTAAAAAGGTGTTTTGAGGTCATACCATAATTGTGGAAAGAGCTGCGTGAAAACAAGTCTTTATTAATTCATATTCTGCCCCTAATCATAATTGTGTGTGAACACGATTAAAAGTCTCTTTTTGATCTGTTTTACTGCCTCTAGTGTTCATTTCTGTTGGAAACTGCAGTGATATACGTATTGGTACGTATTTTGCGTTTTGCAAAAATGTTGCCACAGGTGCGTTTTTCCAGTGAGCCTGTGTTGTCCATTCTGGATGGACTGGCTGTGAGGACAGATGGTATGAGCATCACATTTGTTGTATAGATAGTATTAGTATATATTATTTACATATTATTTGTTGTATAGATAGTACAATTATTCACATGAATTATCAGTGGATTAATGCATGTGTGCCTTTTATATCGGGTAATATAAGGGAAGATGCCCTAAGAACATTGTATATTTACTTTTAAATTGTAACATTATAGTTTAGCTTGTGCAAGATGATGATGCATCAGTCAGTGTGGTATTACGGAAAAGAAATAGAAACATTGGCTATTTTAGTTGTCACCACAAAATGTAAAATGTTGACATCTTACCCTATTTATACCCTATTCTTACACTATTTATACCAAATGGTATAGCTATGCTGACCCTGTTTTAACAGTAATAATCTGTATACAGTATCTGCCAGCTCATCTGATAACTCAATCTGGCACTACTTTCCTCTCTACACAGTGTATTGCTGTTTCCAATAGTATTTCCATCATTTTTATTTGTGTGACATTGGAACACAATTTGATAAGGCTTCTTTCTTTCTTTTTCTTTCTTTCTTTCTTTCTTTCTTTCTTTCTTTCTTTCTTTCTTTCTTTCTTTCTTTCTTTCTTTCTTTCTTTCTAAATCTCTCTGACAGTCTAGATTCAACACTAGCCATATCAGACGATCAAGAATGAGCAGGTTTTCATGACTTAAGCCAAGTAAAGTGAATCACTTCCTTCAGCATGTGTGTGAGCTTGCATAATTTTCCCCAGAACCATTTATAATCTGACAAGCAATAATGAAGGTTGGTAGAGTTATAACCCCGAAAGATAAACTTTAATCAAGCTCTGTTACCTTCGTTCTATTTGAGCATGCCCCAGCATATCCAACATTGTAAGCATCATGTTGAAAGTAAATAGCAAATGTGAAGGCATTTAAGATTGGTCATTTAAATGTGAAGGGCAGGCTAATATCATTACCACTGAGACTGTCTGCAGTGACCTCCAATCCATCTGTGCTCTATTTACTTGAATTATGGAGATATTAATTAAAATAAAAAAATGTGGAAACTAAAATCTCTTAATTTTAAAACTTGTAATGTTTACTAATGATCAACATGGAAAGAAAGTAAGGAAAACTGGGACATCAACATGCTTTCTGATAAAGGCCTACTCAGTATGCAGTTTTTCACATAATAAATCTCGACATTAAAAATTCCTCATTGATTTTGTAGAGTGCAGTACAATGAACCCATTGGTGAAAATTACTTTATTAATTAACATAATGCAATTTCTGCTATTTACATTCAGTAAATGTTTTGAGCATCATTACTAATAGCATCACATGGACAAGTTTAAGTCGAATTGCAACTGACTGATTGAATTATGCATTATTTCATCAATATGGCTTATTCTTAAAAAGTTACTAATTAATCATATCTGCCTTTACGCTCCTGGATAACCCCCAACTGAATGAAAGTTCAGTATCTAAATTATTTCAGTGCATGATGAATGTCTGATGAAGGCTTTCAGGGTTGCAGGCTGATTATTAGCTTCAGGGTAAGATTAAAGGGAAACTGCAACCTAGCTGACAGTCTGGTTATCTCTATTCGACTAAATGAAAATCATGGCCTGAATCCATCCAAGGAGATTAGAAAAATGTGACTGCATTACTGATGTCATTTTGAAATTCTCCTGGTTTTCGAGTCACTTGTTTGACCCACGCCAAAGGCTAAGGTGGACAATATTTGCAACTGGGGCACAACATTCAAAGATGTGTCTCAACAGATGGACATTGGAGAGTAAAATCAAATGATACCGATAGCATTATTTATTATTATTTCTCTCCCGAGATTCCATAGTCCTAACGTGGCCGTAGGTTATATGGAACCATGGGTGCTGAACGGAAATTGCCTTCGCATACGAACTCCACGATCTTTCTCCACCGCTTCCTGTCCTGAGCCGCATTCTTGTTGGCATAATCGGTTGAAATACCATACGCTGCAAGGTCCATCTCCACTTGTTTGATCCACGTATTTTTTGGTGCGTTTCTTAATACTTTCCAGCCGTCAGGCCTGGTTCGCCATCGGGTGCGGTATGGGAGACGGTGCTCATCCATCCTGCAAACATGTCCAAACCATCGGAGGCGGGCAAGTTTGATCAAGACGTTGATTTCCAGTTGGTGAGAACAGCGACGGCGGACTTCCTCGTTCAGGATCTTGTCGAGGAGTGTGACTCCAAGAATCCGGCGGAGGCAGCGCATTTGGAATACCTCCAGTCTTCTCACGTCTGCCTCTAAGAGTACCCAAGTTTCCACTCCATATAGGAGAATTGGTAGGATTAGAGTGCGATATAGACGGACCTTCGTTGCTGTTGTTAAAGTCTTCTTCTTCCAGATGCACCAGGAAGTCAAACCAAAGGCCGAAGTTGCAGATCCGATTCGGTGGGTAATGTCGACTGATGCTGCGATCTTATTACCTTGAATGGTCGACCCCAGATATTTGAATGTCTCGACTTGTTCTAGCTGGATCCCATTGAGGTATACAGCTGCCGGAGAGTTGTCTGATGTCATAACAACTGTTTTGGCAGCGTTGATTTTAAGCCCAAATCTTGTAGCTTCTTTGACGATATCCTGGATAATTGTGGAAGCTTCGGCATCATCATCGGTGAGAAAAACACTGTCGTCAGCATACATCAGGTCAGTGGCATATTCGGCGAACCAGGCTCCAAATCTCACTCCGCGTCATCCAAAGAAGACCCGCCTCATGATGCAGTCCACGACAATATTGAACAGGCTGGGGGAGAGAATGCATCCCTGTCTAACTCCCGAATTCACTTGAAAGTCGCTTGTCACTCCTCCTTGAACTCGTACATGGCTGGTAGACCCCTCATAGGTGTTTTGGAGGAGGCGTATGATCTTTGGAGGGTACCCTTCCGCTCGTAGTGTGTTCCATAAGGCTGGGCGGTGCATGCTGTCGAAGGCTGCAGAGAAATCAATGAAAACCATAACTGTTCTTTTGCCACATCGGATCCTCTCTTCTAGAAGTTGGCGAAAGGAGAAGATCTGATCGCAACAACTGCGATCTGGCCGGAATCCCGCTTGTTCTTCTCTAGCCGCTCACTCGCGCAGTTTGAACATCCGTCGGTGAATGATCTTCATGAACACCTTACCAATGATCGACAGAAGACTGATGCCACGATAGTTTTTGCACTCAGACTTGTCCTCTTTCTTGAAAGTCGGGATGATGGTCGCCCGTTTCCAAGCAGTAGGAATAACTTCAGTCCTCCATATCAGTCCTAGCAACATGTGTAGGCGGCCTTCCAGAACTTCTCTTCCATGTTTCAAGGCCTCTGCCACTACACTATCCACTCCAGGAGCCTTGTTGTTCTTTAATGATTTAATGGCAACTCGTAGTTCAGGTAAGGAGGGTTCTAGGTCGTCCACATAGGTGCTCAGGTCCTCAACTGGGTTTGGACCTGCCGTCGGACCTTGAGGAGCAGGATGTTTGAGCAGGTCTTGGAAATACTCCTTCCATCGGTTTAGGCGTTCCTCATTTGATCTTAGGAATTTCCCCGTCGAGTCCTTGATATTATTGACCAGTGGCTTGTTCTTCCCTGCTAAAAGCTGGATGGTTGAATATGAGGTACGGAATTCTTTGCGGTTAGCTGCAGTTTCCATTCCCTCAGCAAGTTCCTCCCAATAGGCGGCACGTTCCTTCTTTAGCCTCTTTCGTATGATCTTATGAAGGCGACGATATTCATCCTGGTTAGCCAGCTTATTCTTCTTTCGCTGTTCAATGAGGGCCAATGTTTCCCCAGTGATCCAAGCCTTGGATCTGCGCTTCGATGGTGGGCACACTGCCGATGTACAATCGGAGATCAATTCGGTAAGCTCATTCATGGCCCTGTCCACTGACGTTTCTGGATCACCATTTTCACCCGCAATGGAGATGGCGTTAAAGCGGTTTTGCAGGTCAATTTGAAAGGCTTCACGGACTTTAGGGTCCTGTAGAAGGGCGACATTGGGTTTCTTCCCATGCTTTAGTGATGTTGGAGGACGTTTCAGTCTTAGGCGAACTTTGGCGCGTACCATGTACTGATCTGAGCCACAGTCCGCACCACGCATCACTCTGACATCCTGTAACGAGGATCTAAATCGATGGGAAATCGCTATAAAGTCGATACAAGCTCTATCCTTCCCATTGGCAGATCTCCATGTTAATTGATGGTGAAGTGGGTGACGGAAGAGCGTGTTTCCGATCGAAAGGTCATTCATTGCGGCAAACGAGAGGAAACGAGTTCCATTGTCATTGATGGAGCCCACACCAAAAGGACCTAGTACTCCTGGCCATGCATGATCGTCACGTCCAGTGTGAGCATTTAGGTCACCCATGAGTATATTGATGTCAGACCGAGGTAACGTTTCCCAGGTATCTTGAAGTTGGCAATAGAAATCGTCCTTTGCCACATCTGTGCTGACTTCAGTCGGTGCATAGACTACTACCAGGTTCAAATCAATAATACCATGGAGTGAGAGCACCGCAATTCGACTAGAAATGGGTTGAAAACCGGCGACATAACGATTAAAACTGCTGTCCACGAAGAAACCTACACCTTCCACATGTTTGGTCCCGCCGGAGAAATAGAGCTTGAAGTTCGTTTGCTGATGAGGGACAGCGACTGACATGTTCCCAAAATCAGTTAATCTCAATTCTGTGATGGCCGCAATGGTGACGTTGTACTTGGCCAATTCTTGAGCCACCTGTTCTTGTTGTCCCACTGCATATCCGGTTCTGATGTTCCATGTGGCGAGAAAGACGGGGCGTTTGGTCGAAAGCGGCGGACCAGGTGGTTATTGACTTCCCCTTCCAGTAGCATACTTCTCACCGACGTCCTGGGGTTGGGAAGTGACCAACGTCGACGCATCGGCTGCCCCGGATGCGGTAGCATTTTTTGGGTTTCGTACTTGAGCTTTGTCCATTCAGATTCGAGCCTAGGTTTTATGACCAGTGGGTAGCTGGTCAACCCTCCTCCTTTTTCCGGGCTTGGGACCGGCAGGGGATGCGTTGTTCCCAGGCGGAGATAGCATACTGTATATCAAGAATTGTAAATGCTAATCTGTGTTCTGATTTACAATAAATAAAAAAAATACAAATGCCATTTATAGTTTCAAGAAGGAAACTGTTGTTCTAAATGTCTAAGCTGTTTTTATGAATCATTATTCAATAGTCACTTCATGTCCTCTTGTAGCTAGCCATTGAGTGTATATTGGTTGTACACTAATTATTGAGGTGTATTATGGGATAAAATTGATAATGTCCACTATGGTTTTGGACACCATAGCTATCCATATACTATATACTATTTAAAGGTATAGGGAGCGATTCAGACACAGTTGTGTTCTTTATAAGTAAGTCATTAATGATTCACTCAGACTATTTCTTTTAAAAATGCAAATTAGTTCATTCATCATTCAGGAATGCCAATGTCCAGTTTTTTACACAATTTAAAAGTGTGTTTTGGTCATGCAAACATTAAAGGCACAGTATGTAAGTTTCGCTGCAAGAGTTTGCTTATTCAAAACAATAACAAAGACGATGTGCTTGATGATGCTGTGAATGAGCATGGAATCATGTGAGTTGTCATCTTGTCTATCTAATGTATTAAAGTTTTATGAAAGTTACTGTGATATAAAGCAGGGCGGTGCCGAGAGCCTGGGACATTTTACCTTGCTGTTTTTAATATGCTTGTATGCCACTGCCGCTCCTTTCTTTTTGTTGTTTGCTGTATGTTTATTTTACGATTAAAGTTATGTTTAACGTCCGCCTCCTTCTCTGAACTTGAACTTTGTTACTGTCATGTTTGATCACTTTCATTTACACTATTTTATTGCATTCTAATGAAACTGCCGGAAGTGCTGAAATACTACTCATAGGGGTCACTTAATTTGACAAATTAAAAAATACATTTGAGTGTGTTGAAAGTTATGTTATATTGTTATGAACTATTGCATAAAAACAAGATCAAGGTCACACTGATCTTCAGAAACATCTCTTGTTCTTGGTCTTATCTCAGCTTGCTCTCATGCAATGCGTCTCAATAGCACACTTTGTATTTACCGTGCAATTTATACGCGAAAATGAGTTTTTACGTGCATATGATACACACTTTATGGTGTGTACACACGTACCCCACACCACTAATCCTATCCAAGGGGTTTACAGTGCGTATCATATGCACGTAAAAACTAATACAATACAATGCCTGCTATAGAGATGCATTTCATGAGATCGGGTTGCTTATCTGCAAGGCATGCATTAAGACAGCAATATATCAGTGAGTTCTTTTTCCAAGTTAAATTAAATAGTGACCATGACATGTTTAACTATACGTAGCCTACCTAAAGGTATGTTGATTTAATGCAATGATTAAAGACTTGTCGTTGCATTCGGGATGCACACAACTGCCGACAAAGGAGCCAGTCATTATCCTGCTTGCTGCCATGGTGCAAAGACATTGCCTTAAATAGTCTAATTAACTTAACTGGCCACATAATTGTAGTGCTTGCTCAAGCATGCTTTTTTACAGAACAATGCACATCTAATGACAAACCAATGCCAATTGTGAGTAGGTAAACCCTCTTAGGGCTCGGATAGTCATTAACATGAAAACATGTAACCCACTAGAGTGAGACACAGTAAGTCGGGAAATAAATAAATAAAAATATCTTGTACAGTGATAAGATAAACAAATCCTTTGTCTAAATAGGTCAAAGGCACTGTGTCTAGCAGCCAATAAATCACAACTTGTTTCCAATCCCAGTTGTCCAAGAAAACTCTGTGTGGCTGTGTGCTTAACTCATCTTGTTTTTCATGATGTATGGCGGAGCGCTCCATCCACACACTAGAGAGAGGCCTCTGCTCTTTTTTCCGCCTCTGAACAGTTCCAATGAATGTGGTGATGACCTACACCTCCTTATCACACATCTACTTTAGCTGGGATTCTGTGTTTTGTTGGAATCGATGGTTTAACACAACCATTTAATTGTGGCTTCATGTAAAGTAGAAATGGATTGATTGTGGTTGATTCAGGGAGTAGGTAATAGTTTGAGCGAACAGTGTTCTGTAATGCCTTCTCTGTTGTGAAGAAAAGTGGACCAGGTCTGCATAAAATAAATATGGGAGAAGATATACTGTGTTTCAGTGTGTCCTTCAGATGGGCAGTTATTGTTTGGGTTATAAAACTTTAACCTTGTGATGTCCTACGCATGTATTTCAGATCTTCTTCTTTTTGAAAGTTGAAAGCTTATTGAATAATCTTTGTTGGAGTTTGACATCAAGACAGGCACAATCAAGGATGTGTTTTGTATCAAAATGTTCATTGAATCTTTGCACAGGAAATGAGTTTCTTGAATGTTCTAAGTTTTATGAAAACTGGTTCAGTTGAAGGCTGGTTTAAGTCAGGGTCATGCACCATTCAGAAATTAATTGAGAATGTCTTCTATTCCAATTCAGTTCATTAATTTGAATTTAGGTAACAAACAGGATGCAGAATTACAATTCAAATTTGAATGTAAGAATATACATTTGAAATTATTTGAAATGAATAAAAAAAGCTAGCGAAGTTGAGACAGTGTTTGAAGGTTGTCTTGACGATAGATAGATAGATAGATAGATAGATAGATAGATAGATAGATAGATAGATAGATAGATAGATAGATAGATAGATAGATAGATAGATAGATAGATAGATAGATAGATAGATAGATAGATAGATAGATAGATAGATAGATAGATAGATAGATAGATAGATAGATAGATAGACAGACAAAACTGTCTTTTTTTAATATAGGTGACCACTTACAGATATTCCACTGTGACATTCAAAAAGCTGACAGTTTGAAGAAACCTGTCAGCTTTGCCATACTGACATCTCTAATAACAAAATATGGTCCAATGTGGCACCTCATTTGCTGGCTCATTCACCTCCCATGATAGCAGGTGTCAGCAGAATGAAGATGACAAAAATATGATGTGCTGTATCACAGGTTTATGTATTGATTCAATTTACTGGACAAAGCTTGAAAAACAAACATTAGGAGGTTTCTAAATTAAATTGACCTGGTATGGATCCAACCTATTTTAATTCCATTGGCCTATTTTTGGCAGATATTATTCTTGCTGAGAAAAAAGAAAGAATAAAGGAAAGAAAAAGAAAAAGAAATGTAGCATTACATAGAGGCACAAAATAACACAGGGCTAGTTCTATTACATCATGGTATCACAGCTTTCCACCCACACTGGTGTCAGAAACTTCATTTGTTCACTCATTGCCATATAACAATGCAATTAGTAACATTTCACACTGCAGTTAACTGTCATCTTTATTTTTAGTGTTTATTTAAAACAAAGCAAATTTGGTAGCATTTTATTCCCAAACTGTTGGCAATATAATTCACATATTTCCTCTATTATAAATGTCTTCTCCTATTTGCTAGCGTTATTTTGACCAACATGCAGTGGCTTTGATTTGTGTTCATTGTTTAGGGTCCAATTCTCACTATTAACTAGTTGCTTATTAGCATATTACAAGGATATTGGCTGTTTATTAGTATTCATAAAGCACATATCAATGCCTTATTCTTCATGACCATATTCTGTATGCCTTAAAGCAACACCAAAGCACTTTTCCACTATTTGTTTATCCAGCACCGGCTTTGGAAGTAACAATGTCCACAGACAAGGTAGAGTAACTGCTCACCCCTCCCCTCTCTTCCATGGGGGGCAGAAATATGCTAATACGGGATAGTCCGTGGTCGTGGGCGGAGCATGAGCATTATGACATCATAGTGCTCAGAAAATGGTGTTTAAACTTTTTGAGGATTAAAAAAAAGGTGTGAATGGATTTTTTTTCTTCATTGTTTGGTGGTTGTGTCCACACACTGCAAAGACACATTTATATGCAAACACCATATAAAAGTGAATTTTGCATCCTGTGACCCCTTTAACAACTTACTAACTTTTTAATAAGCAGTAATAGGAGTGTATTGAGGCAAAAGTAATAGTTAGTTAATAGTGTGAATTGGACCCTAATCTAAAGTGTGACCAAATAGGTTAATGAACACATGGAAAATTGTCATTTGATTTATATGACAAATTTAATCAGTGGGTTTTATTGATAGAGTATTTAAATCTACGGTCTCTTCCCCTGAAAAACAAAAATAGTTTGAACAGGAAGCACATTTCTGACCACAACTGTATGCTGAGTTCAAACTGCCCAATATTTTTGTCTGTTACAATAGTCACTGTGTAAGATTTTGTGATTTTGACTCCTAAATTCTGCAAACCTCCAATAACTAAATTTGTTAAAGGGCACCTATTATGCCCCCTTTCACAAGATGTAAAATAAGTCTCTGATGTCCCCAGAGTGTGTATGTGAAATTTTAGCTCAAAACATCCAACAGATCATTTTTTACAGCATGTTTAAACTGTCACTTTTTGGGGATGAGAGAAACTCTCCGTTTTAGTATGTATCCCTTTAAATGCAAATGAGCTGCTGCTGCCGGCCCAGAGGGCGGAGCCTCACAAGCTTGCTCTTCAGTGTCAGGACAATCTCATCTCATAGAATGATAATATCATAACAGAAACTCTCAACTGCTGTGTTCATTTCAACCCGAGTCGGACAATGATGCCCATGAAGCCAGAGAATATATGTATGGAGATAGAACAGGTATAGTTTAGTTTAATTACGGTTATAACGTATTTGTCATCTGATTATATCCACTATTAATACAAGCCTGCTGTAGCGGACCCCATCCGAATGATGGCCAAAAATATACTGATGAGTTCAATGAAGTTGGTTGTACATCACAAAGATGAAGCGTCAGTTTTACTCCAGAAGTGCTGAATAAACACAGTATAAGAAGTGCACATTATAGTCTTATCCATAAACTCTCTCTGTCTCCCTTTGATTATTATCAACATACACAATGAAGTACACAAAACACTCGTTACAACTAACAGTAAACAAATATATACACACCTTTTCAGGGGGTGCTTAATAAACTGGTAAACTTTATATCCGTAAAACGAGTCAGATGAACTGTAATAAAGTGTGGGCTCTCACTTTAATTTCTGCCGTGATCACTGATCAGTAACGTCAGGCCTGTCCCTCCGGAGACTGTAAGCTGGATCACAAACAGTTGGTACACATCCATCCTCGAGTAACAACGAGAGTAAATAAAGACTGCTATGTTCATTATTACATCCAACAACAAAACACCTAAAACGCTTAGAAGACATTCTTGTCTACACTGTAAAAAGAATACTGTGAAATTTACAGCAACTTGCTGGCAGCAATTAGCAAGTAAGTTGCTGTAGTTCATTTCACAGTATGCTTACTGTAAACTTAATTACAGTAACTTTAAAAATACTGTAAACTTTTTTACAGTAATAATCACAGTACTGTGTTTCATCACCTCACAAATTTTACTACTGTAATAGGGATTACTGCATTAATTTTGTGTACTGTAAAATGAAGACACATTTATTGACAACTTTTCACACTTTAAATTTCAAAATTCATAAAATAAATAGCAAAAAAAAAAACATTTTTTTTCAATAGGTAAACATTTTTCTGTTAACATTTCATTTAGTTTTGTATACAACAACACTTTTCGGAACATGCAAATCAATCCTGTTCAAATGTATTAAAATGTTTGGTTAAAATTAGAATGAATCAAAGACAAATTAAATTATTTTAAAACAGCAGGATTTCAAACAGTAGAATTTAGTCCCTGAATGTTGTTTTTCTCCCAGAACTGTATTTTCCTTCAAAACGGGGCCTAAACTAGTCAACGTCCTGGGCTGGAGTCTTCTACCCTGCAGTGGAAGAAATTAATTATTAATGGAAAAGTTTATAAGCAAGACAGATGGGTTGATGACAATATATATAAAAGTTTGATTGGATCATTTGATTTAGCCAATCAACATGTAATACAATGTCCACTTCTCTATAAACCAAAATGCTTACTTAAAACACACATTTTATATATTAGGGCTTGGAGAGAAAAATCGATTAACCTAGCTATCGTGTAGATTCTAAAATCTTTTTTTATTTATTTTTTATTCCAGAATCGATACCAATTCAAATTCAATTGCTTTATTTTTGTCCTTGCTTGTAGATGAGGTTGAAAGAAGTTAGCCACTTTCTTTCCAAGAGAGGATGAAATTTGTTGTTAAAGTGGCGTAATATCCAGAATGGGTATAAGAGACATGAGACTGAACGCACTGAAAAGCCTTTGCACTGCTCATATGCTGAGAGAGAGATTAGACAATAGAGCTGCACGATTCATCTTCAAAGAATGTGATCTCGGTCATCAAGACCTTTCAATTCGTCTGTCTATTAAACTAAATCATAAAACAACATTCAAATCTGTGTTGGCGCTACCGTTGACCCAGAGAGAGAAACGTTAGTCATGAAACAGCTTCACAAACAGTCTTTTAAATAAATATTTAAAATTTAATATATTTTTAAATAATTGTTAGACATAAAACTTTTATTTTAACTCACCATGCAAATGGTAGAAAAGTTAATAATAAAAAATAAAAGTTTGATGTTTAACAATTACACAACAGTCCATATAAACCCAAATAAACACTTTGAGAATTATTTTACTAGTCGGGTAGGTAGTTAAAGAATGACTACTCAAATATTTGTTCCTATTCCTAGTCAAAAATATATCAATAACAAATAAGTGCTTACCTCTGGATAAATTCTAATGTATGATATTTATTTAAAAGACTGTTTGTGAAGCTGTTTCATGACTAACGTTTCTCTCTCTGGGTCAACGGTAGCGCCAACACAGATTTGAATGTTGTGATATGATTTTGTCAAAGTTTAATAGACAGACGAATGGAAAGGTCTTGATGACCGAGATCACAGTCTTTGAAGATGAATCGTGCAGCTCTATTGTCTAATCTCTCTCTTAGCATATGAGCAGTGCAAAAGCTTTTCAGTGTGTTCAGTCTCATGTCTCTTATACCCATTCTGGATATTACGCCACTTTAACACTTTGGACACTTTGAAATCTAAGTGCAAGATGACGTAAAACTTTGTTCACACACAGTGAATCGATAAAAAAAATATACTTAACACTTAATATACTTATACACTTAAAATTGGGATCTATTGTGTATGTTTAGTGCCGGGATCTTACCGAGCATGATGAGCCTTGGTGTGCTTGGCAGGGAAATCTGGGCCTCAACGTAACATCTGCTTGGGTGGAAGTTTCCTGTAACACAAAATAAACAGGAAAAAAAAAAACACTTTTAAAAATCACAAGTACAATAAATGGTAAATAAATGAACTAGTAAGATCTCGAAAAATCTTAATACAATGCGAGTATATTATTATGCTTCCACGAGTCATGAATAAAACTTTCGAATCGCCCCGCTTAAATGTCTCTTCAGGCGGCAACGTTAGCATTAGCAAGCATGAGAAAAAAAAAAAAAAAATGAGTGAGATTATTCAAACGGCTACCGCGCCAACACATACATCAAATACACAATTACACGTTAATTTTATTCAACAAGGCTACACGTTACTCTTTAATCAAATTGAAGACGTTATAAATCAAATGTAATGTTGCCAGATAAGACAAATCTTTACAGTATACGCCTATGCTCCCACATGTGAAGGACATTTGAAGGAATGGCACTTCAAATTAGGCTATCAACAATCTCGTTTCTGCAGTTTGACCTGCGATGAAGTTCAGAAAAATCATGATCCTATGAAAAATGTGTTATCTTACCTCTAGCTGCGTTTTCTGTCGAGTCGGCGACTCGGCTGGCTTCACTGCTCTGCTTCTCGCGGACGCGATGTCGTCGGCGCGGCGTTGACAGTTCAGTTGACGTTAGCAGGCAAGAGAAATATCCAAGCGTATGGGGATCAAATTTCAGTCTAGCCCGCCAACAAATACATCACATACACATACACAATTCCAATTTAATTTTTATTCATTATGACGTTATCGAATGTTGCCAGATTAGAAAATCTATCGAAATTATGTGCAAATATATATACATATAAAATGCACACAAACACGAGTTTAGGAAGTGTGACGCTCGTTTACTTGGTGCACTCTTAAAGTTGAACAAATAGGTAACTTTACAAGAGTAAACTGGAAATAAATCAGCAAAGTTACCTTTCTGAAGCTAAAATTCCAATAAAAGTGTGGAATCTCGTAGCTTTTCAGCTGTATGGCAAAGAAATTGCTGTATTGTGATTCACAGAAAAAATATTTTTACTGTAGAATTTACCCGCCATTGAAAATTGACCATGATGCTTTGCAGATCTACAGTAACATGCTGTATACAGGTTTTACAGTAAGCATTTGCTCATTTTACAGTAATAATGCTGTGAAAACTACAGATATTTGTTACAGTGTAAAGCTGCTCCGGCGTCACAACAATGGCTGACTGTGTTTAGCTCACTCAGGGCGGGTCTACGCTAAAACTGCAGTGTCAATTAACAGTCGTAGGAGGGGCCTGTGCAAAAGTACCGGTATGTCACATTGCCTGGAATCTGAGAATGGGTTGTTCTGAGTCACTGCTTATGATTTATGGGGATTTCAAAAAAAGCACTGGGTGGATTTTTATCATTATAGGGTGGTTGTGTGTACACACACTGCCAACACAAATGTATGTTCAAACAATTGAATTTTGCATAATAGGTGCCCTTTAAATAAAACATACATTTTTATGCATTTAATCTCACTTTATTGACCAATGTACTTGCTTCTGCTCTCGATGATTCAGTTAAACCATAAGCAAAAATGACTATAGATGTTTTTGTTTTTATCGGTAAGATAAGTGTTAAACTTTTTTATCCTGCATCCTATTCTTCCGTTATCCAGAATGGCAAAGTGCTTGAGCTGCGCCCTCTACTGTACACACGTGAATTTGCATTTCCTTCAGCCTTAGGCTTATTATTTCACATTATTGCACTTTTTCACTTTTGCCCAAAAATATAACTTTTTTGTTATAAAAAACAAGCCCAGGCCAAGTGAAAAAAAGTAGCGCAAAAGTAACGTAACGCATTACTTTTCTAAAAAAGTAACTAAGTAACACAAGTAGTTACTTTGGAAAGTAATGCATTACAATATTGCGTTACTCCCTTAACGCAATATTGTAATGCATTACCTTTCAAAGTAACTTTCCCCAACACTGATCACGACACCCTACGTCAAATGGATTGTGGCAAAATATCATGTAGTCTGAACCTGGCATTATACCAAAAAAGTGTTAGTTTGGGCCCTGCTCTCTCCTATATTGTGTGAAGTACTGAAATCATGTTAAAAATTCCACCAACTGTTTGTCTCCTCAGCTAAGCTGGTATAAGCTGCATCCGTAGCTTTGCTCTGGTGGAACATGTATGCTCCAAAGAATAAGATTAAATGTCAAAAGCTGTACAACTGAGAATATTTTCCTGAGTTGACTTGGACATTTTTCACTGTTAAACCACTGAAACTTTTAGTACTTAAGACCTGATCTTTCTGATCAATGAACGTCACTTTTCTTTATATAAAATGTGTAAGTAACGAGCATTCATTATCTGATGTTATCATCAGACCGCACCCTGTAACAATAGTGAAACATGAAGGTTATTTGAAACACGCTTCATTTGATCAATCCTGGTTGGTATGTTTCAGCATGGAAGAATAAAGAAATCTCCATTTTATGTTAATATTATGGAAGAAAAAATGCTGATGTATCTGCAAAGGCAACTTTGCAATTCCCGTAACTGTGGGGGTCTGAAATAATGGCTTTGTGCCTGTTCTGCACTTCATCTGCAGACTGTTAGATCGACAGATCGAAGAAATGCCATTGGATGGCTCATACTTATTATGCTCAAATGGGTTTGGGATTGAGACCCTGGCTGTTTTCTCAATTTGCAGCCTTAAGGCAGCGATTTAAGCAGATAAAACGCTAAATATGGAAGTATAAAAGCACCCTCCAATCTATCATTCATATGACCTTGGCTTTTAGAGGACAGCCAGACAAAATGAATCTACCACAGACTTTCAGGACTAAAGTGAAGGTATACAAAAACTTAAAGATATGAGCGCACGTAACACTGGGTGACCTAACTGACTTGCTTAATGACTATGAAGTCATTACGGTGAAGAATTTAGAAAGTACCACCTCTCGGTGGCTGATGTAACCTTTTGAAAGTTCTTGAGAAAACGTCCTTTACGTGTTGTTCGGTGCAGATTCTTGGTCAGAATGTGCAAGAATATAAAACAAATACATATTAAACTCAGGGAGAGCTTACGCTTAATGATTTCATGCGACCGGGGCCAATGTTTTATTTGTGTACATAAAGCTAAAATGCAAATGTCAAGCTCTTTGAAGTTTGTTAAAACATTTAGATTGGAAAACAGAGCTTTCTTCTTAATACACAGCATACATATTTTACATTATTCTACTTGCTTTGTCAGCTCAAGGATGTTTCTCCCAGAATAAGCCTCTTTTATAGCACATGCTTTTTTTTTTCATTCTAATTTTTAGACTAAAGGAGATGCTGCACGTCCTTGTGGCTCATGGTGTCTTAAGCATTTGATATGTGTGACTAGGAAAGCATGGCTGATCCTCTGTTACTGAGGCAATTCAAAGCATACACATGGTCTTTGGGGGAAAGGGCAAGACATGGAAAAAAAAGAAAGAAAAAGTCTGAGAGATAAGAGGCTGAGAGGCTGACGCTGGAATCTGAAGGGCAGGCAGAACTGAGAGAAAGCCTGTCAAAAATGAATGCTGCTACCATGAGGTGCCTGTTATAATGCAACGCAAGTGTGGCATGCGGCAGGACATGCCTTAATTTATCCATATCAGTTCAGATGATTGACAGCTTAATTTGGTCTTATCCTGAGGGGTTTTAACCTTTCATTCCACTCTATTAGTATACAATTAGTCTTTGGGATTTATTTATTTTCTATACCTCAAGCATATTGCTGCAAAGTATGATAATTGAATAACTAATCACAACCTTGTTCTCATTGAGTAACATTTCTTTTGATCACTACTGGTTCTTTTATTGTATTATTGCGTGATTTTTTTGTTGTTGCTATTTTGTGTTTTTGCTCCAGGGCTAGTTGTCACACTTTAGGTTGATTTATTTTTGAATGTCAGTGTCTGTTATAGGCACAAAGAAGGCTATTGAACATTTCCACTTTGAATGTTGAGGAAAAGGAAAAGGCAAAAAAAAAAAAAAAAAAAAAAAAAATTATTGAACAAGCATTGACCTTTCATGACTGCATGCAGTAATAGCAGCTGACATGTTGTCACATTATATGATAATTTGCAACAATGGATCTTGCCATTAAACAGTCTATCAAAGGCTTCTCTTCTAGGTTTCAACAATTAAACAAATATGAAGATCCAAACAATTCAAAAATATCTAAATTATTAAAATCTTTAACATTTAGAGTATATGTGAATACCTGACATTAGAGCTGCACGATTCTGGAATTGAGAATCACCTTTGTTGTTGTTGTTGTTGTTTCAAACAGAGATCACAATTCTCTAACCAGACATGAGACACCTTAACAAAATAACATGTAATTATGTCATTTCTGACAATATGTTAATTGCTGCAGTCTACTTTAAATGTTTAATTAATTTGAATGAATAATTTTTTTGTTTTTAAATTGGTTTGAATGAATGATTCAATGACGTAAATTTTTATGTAACTTGTCGTCGCCACCTAGTGGCGTAGCAATGTAATTGATACAAACATTATTATTTTAAGTGTTTTTAAAGCGTTATTGTCATAAGTGGCAATTTACTTTCAAAAGGGGATATGCTCTATTCTGCTCATATTTAACAAAATATATATACCATATAACCCAAATCTTTTTTTTCTCAGCATATACATTCAAACTATCACCCTTACTATGTTCTATATGGAATTACTTTTATAAATTGAATCTCAAAATCAATCCCCATTTTAACAACATATCTTCAAGTCATTAATCTACAGTTTAAGTGATTTGTTGCTCCTAATGAGTAAACCATTTTAAATTATCCTTGAGGCAAAAGTTGCACATTTCAAATCAGACAAGCCTCCAAGTTTACTCTCTGAGGCAAACCTAATGGCATTTTGTTTTTCTTAACAAAATTAGGGGAGATATGCATGTGTGCTGCTTCATGGAAAGAAAATTCGTAATGCTGTCAAATGGCATCATAAAATATTGTGAATTATCTTAATATCCTCCCTTGTTATGCGTCTTACCCATCTGCTTCCAGTAATTCACAGTCCCTCCTCAAAAACAAAATGGATATTTTATCACTTTAGTAGCCATTTAGAGTCAGATAAGTTGCGAATGATGTTATTGCTTGCTTTGTACTGTTAGTTCTCAATTAATGAATTATTCACTCAGCTGAATTTGCTCTATGTTGCATCATTAAAATATATTAATAAGAAATAAAATTCCCCAGAGTGGAAATAATGCACATAAATGTTTAAGAGAATTCAGCACTTGTTGAAGTGCCATGTGTTCGGTTTTCTTTTTTCATTCGCAGATGGTTTAACTGTGTCTTACTCTGAGATTCATTGCTAAAATATTTAAATAATGGAAGCAATAGAGCCTTTCTTTCAAATTGTCAAACCATGTTCCTGTCAAGAGCTTGAGAACTTTGGACAATGTGCTTACTGACAGGACTGACATTTTTATTCTCTATCGGCTGACAGAAACCTATTGTTACAGACTCTTTCAAATGGTTAATTTACACCAACCTTGTCAATGAGATGTGGATTTCCTTTTGATTGGGGAGGGTATCACTTTTGTTTGTGTGGCGGCATGTAATCAACAGGGACCTTAGGGATTGTCACATTGACAAGGTTCACATACGTTAGTTTTGATACATAGACATTTTATATCAGTAGCAAAATATTGCCATATACAGCAGCCCAACAAAGTTAAACACACTTGAAGGCAAACTTGCATTATCCCAGCTAGGAAAAATATGTTCTAAGAATGCTTTGCTTACGTTGGAATGTTCAGTGTTGAATGCTGAATGTCTAATGTCTCTGAAAGTTCAAAACGTCTAGTTTATAAAATGTTTTTACAAATTATGGGACGTTTTAAAATTAGTAGTAACATTTAAAAAGCGTTAAATGAACGTCCAACTACAACTTTTCAGGGGCTGAAAAAAATCCATGAACAATGTATAAATAACGTTTTTGTGCTAACATTTTGAGAACATTATTAAAGACCAGCTAACTTTGAATGAATGTTCTATTAATGTTACTGGAAGAATATTTGTTCATAAATTTGAGAGAACCTTGCCAGTGTCACAGGTGGTTGCAATAAAGCGGATGAGGATGAGGATATTTTCCAACACAAAGGCTTAATGGTAATAATATAAATGCTAGCAGAACGGGCAGCAACACACACTACACAACATAGATCGGACCAAGACAGACGCAACTTAAATGCAAACACAGATGATGATGATTAACTGAACACAGGTGATACAGATGAACTGATAATGACAATGAAGATAACACATGACGTTTGATGACAGGCAGCCAAGACCAAAGAGAAGAAACTAAACAAAACACAACTGTGACAGCCAGAACGTTTGCCAAATCTTTAAGAACTTAGCAGTATAACAAAGTATCAAACCATATAGCAATTATTTAGTTCATTTCAAATTTCTCATCTACCTAATCTACGTAGACTTCAACCTAATTCTAGCATTAGTGTATATTCACACTTAGTCTAGGGATCTCAGACCTAGTTTAGTCTGACCAAAGTTCGTAAGGGTGAAAATAAGGTGAAGAAAACAGTTAAAGCAGGGGTAATGGAAAACCTTTTATTTAACACATACATTTTTAAAGTGATAGATTTCAACTGCAGCCCTCGCCGCAAGTCTACTTGAAAGCTACTTCCTCAATAATGCTTTTTTTCCAGGGAATACTTATTTATTTAGGGGGAGAAGGTGCAAGAAGCAGTCCTTGAGAGGCCTGGTTGCATTTACATGGCCATAGGTAAGATACAATATGAAGTAATGGCTCTGTTAGGGAAAGTCTTCAAATGCGTAAGGCAGAGGCTGTCTAAATAAGTATTATATCTCACAGATTCTGCTTTCAAGCTCTCTGAAAATATATGGCTTAAAACATTATACTTTTATAACATCCAGGCTGCACTGTTCACTTTAGTCCCGGGTTTTCTCTCGACTGTGCAATTAGAGACAAGGGGGATTGTGTTCAAGCCATGAAGTGCCATGAAAGTAGCCATTACCAGAAACCACAACTGCTTTATTGAGCGAGATGCTTACCTCTGTGTTGCTGATTATTAAATTTCAATCGTCCCCTACAGTGCATTAAGATGCTCTCTAAAGCTACCCAACCTCCAGAATGCATCTAGAAACTTTGATCTATTATCTCGTCCATTTTAACATGTTAACTGTGCCGGTGCACAGTTCTCATTATTTAGATTGTTTTGTGGTTGTATGCACAGGGACATTTTATTTGGGCTATTTTCTTTCTCTGTGTGTGATATAACCAATTCAGAATAGCTGTTTTAAATGAATGGTCTTGGATTTATAAATATATATATATATATACACTCACCTAAAGGATTATTAGGAACACCATACTAATACTGTGTTTGACCCCCTTTCGCCTTCAGAACTGCCTTAATTCTACGTGGCATTGATTCAACAAGGTGCTGAAAGCATTCTTTAGAAATGTTGGCCCATATTGATAGGATAGCATCTTGCAGTTGATGGAGATTTGTGGGATGCACATCCAGGGCACGAAGCTCCCGTTCCACCACTTCCCAAAGATGCTCTATTGGGTTGAGATCTGGTGACTGTGGGGGCCATTTTAGAACAGTGAACTCATTGTCATGTTCAAGAAACCAATTTGAAATGATTCGAGCTTTGTGACATGGTGCATTATCCTGCTGGAAGTAGCCATCAGAGGATGGGTACATGGTGGTCATAAAGGGATGGACATGGTCAGAAACAATGCTCAGGTAGGCCGTGGCATTTAAACGATGCCCAGTTGGCACTATGGGGCCTAAAGTGTGCCAAGAAAACATCCCCCACACCATTACACCACCACCAGCCTGCACAGTGGTAACAAGGCATGATGGATCCATGTTCTCATTCTGTTTATGCCAAATTCTGACTCTACCATCTGAATGTCTCAACATAAATCGAGACTCATCAGACCAGGCAACATTTTTCCAGTCTTCAACTGTCCAATTTTGATGAGTGGTACCCGGTGGAGTCTTCTGCTGTTGTAGCCCATCCCCCTCAAGGTTATGCGTGTTGTGGCTTCACAAATGCTTTGCTGCATACCTCGGTTGTAACGAGTGGTTATTTCAGTCCAAGTTGCTCTTCTATCAGCTTGAATCAGTCGGCCCATTCTCCTCTGACCTCTAGCATCAACAAGGCATTTTCGCCCACAGGACTGCCGCATACTTGATGTTTTTCCCTTTTCACGCCATTCTTTGTAATCCCTAGAAATGGTTGTGCGTGAAAATCCCAGTAACTGAGCAGATTGTGAAATACTTAGACCGGCCCGTCTGGCACCAACAACCATGCCACGCTCAAAATTGCTTAAATCACCTTTCTTTCCCATTCTGACATTCAGTTTGGAGTTCAGGAGATTGTCTTGACCAGGACCACACCCCTAAATGCATTGAAGCAACTGCCATGTGATTGGTTGATTAGATAATTGCATTAATGAGAAATTGAACAGGTGTTCCTAATAATCCTTTAGGTGAGTGTATATATATATATATATATATATATATGTATTGTCTTTGAACTTGGTTGAATATGGGGGTTTGATTGTGATTATGGTTTGTGATTACAAGCATAACTATATTGGCTATACTTTGGATGGAGGACAAATGAATGTAATTGTTGAAAGTATAAACTGGAAGAAAAGCGTGTTTATTTTTGTCTCTCTTTCTGTGTGTGCGTGTGCGTGTGTGTGTGTGTGTGGGTGGGTGTCTGCGTGTACACTTTATCGCTCGCATTAGAGATTAAGACCTCCAAGGTAATTTGCTTTGATATATTCACCAATGCTTTCAAGACAAGAAATTGATTCGGCCTCTGAAAATGTATCACCTAGCAAATTGCACGACTCTTTGGGCCATATTTATCAAATCAATTCTGTATACAACATCCAGAGCTCCTGCGGAATGTGTCACTTCGGTTCAAATCCATTCTGAAAATGTCTGGCCAAATGATCCTAATGTTAGCTTGGCCAGGCATGAAACCAGACATTTTCTGCTCTCGCGTATTAATAATCCATTACAGGAAGCTGTCATTATCAAAAACACCCAAAAACAAATACAGTAAGCTTGATCAATTACCATCACTCTAAAACAACATGCTACTGGGCAGCTAATAACGCCGTACATTCACTCAAGAAAATCACTTAAAATGTCTTGCTGCAATTTCAATATCAGTGCTCTAATTTTAAGAGGAAGGCAGCCCAATCAAGGTTAATATTTAATTATGATGAGTAAATATTAATGTCTGTGGGATGACAGTGCAGCAGAGGGGAAATAAGGGGAGAGTGATGGCCACTCGTTGTAGCAAGGCTCTTACTAAGATAAGATCATCGTTAAAACTATGTAATGCTGCTTTTCATGTTGTCATAGAGAAAGTCTTTAAGATTTTTTAGGCTCTTGCCAAAATAAGAGCTATGATGAACATGGAACCATTGATAAGCCATGCATTGAAGCAACACTAGATAGTCATTTAATTTCACAAACGTAAATGTGGGGCCGGGGCTGCAATATTTTAAGGTTTTAAAGAAATATTAATCAACAATTATAACTACGAATAAATATATTAAAAATGACATAGAAACAATATGAAATAGTCTGCAATATGATCAGTGGGTGTGATTTAGCAATGGAGAAAATTCCTGGTTACCATATTGTGTAAACAGAGAAATAACCACTTGTAACCACTTGTAACGAGGTTTGTTGTTATGGAAAGGAGGCGGCGGGAACCGGCGAACGTTCTCAAAGTTAATAATAAAATAACCAAATACAAAATGAAAGTAAAGGTGGCAGCCCCTCGCGGACAACTGCTGCACACACACATAATAAAACATATAAACAAAACACAACATAAAATCCAGGCCTGGTCCTCTCTCGTCCTTCACTTATGTCGTCGCTCCTCCTTTTATGCTTCCGCTCCTCCATTAGATACAAGACTGGTGCATTGCGCAGCTGTCGCTCATTATCAGCACCTAGATTTGCTGTGTTTGACAGAAACCTGGCTAAAACCAAACGATTACATGTCTTTAAATGAGTCCACCCCGCAAGATTACTGTTATTAACATGAACCTCGTCTAAAAGTCAAAGGGGGAGGTGTTGCTGTAATTTATAGTAATATTTTCAAAATTACTAAGAAGTCTAGTTTCAAATATAATTATTTTGAAGTGTTGGTGCTTAATGTAACAATATATAGTGTAAATGATAAATCACGTTTGAGATTTGTGCTGGCTACTGTATACAGGCCACCAGGGCACCATGCAGACTAAACTAATGAAAAATAAAGCTTCAAGCCCAGAAGTTTCTAAGCAGCACAGCAGTAATGACTTTATGAACATCTTCACTTATAAGATTGATAATATCAGGGAGAAAATTATAACTATGCAACCGTCTACTAGAGTATCACATCAGGGAGTGCACTGTAGTCTCCCTAAGGACAAATTTGATTCATTCATCAAAGATACAAGAAAAGGCAGTATCTTCACAACTATGTTCCTTTTTAGAAAGAAATGATATCTGCAAGGATTTTCAATCAGGATTTAGACCATACCATAGTAGTGAGACAGCTCTCATTAGAGTCACAAATGATTTGCTCTTATCATATGATCGTGGTTGTATCTCTCTATTAGTGTTACTCGATCTTAGTGCTGCATTTGACACTATCGACCACAACATTCTTTTAAATAGACTCGAAAATTATGTTGGCATTAGTGGAATTGCATTAGCATGGTTTAAATCATACTTATCTGACCGTTATCAGTTTGTAGCAGTAAATGAAGAGGTGTTTTATCGATCACAAGTTCAGTATGGTGTACCACAAAGCTCAGTACTAGGACCGTTGCTGTTCTCTTTGTACATGCTACCTTTGGGAGATATCAGAAGCATGGCATTAGTTTTCACTGTTATGCTGATGATACGCATCTCTATATTTCTTCACGCCCTGACGAAACTTACCAATTCACAAAATTAACGGAATGCATAGCTGATATAAAAAAAACTGGATGACTAGCAACTTCCTAATACTTAATTCTGAAAAAACAGAGATTCTAATTATTGGACAAAAAACTTCCTCATGTAATAACCTAGAATACTGTCTAACACTTGATGGCTGCTCTGTCAAGTCTTTGATGGCAATCTTTCATTTGAAAATCTTAAAAATATATCTAAATTACGTCATATGCTCTCAAAGAAAAATGCAGAACCTTGTACCTTGTACCATGACATCAAGGCTAGATTATTATAATGCTATTATGGGTGGTTGCACTGCACGCTTAATAACCAAACTACAGCTGGTCCAAAATGCAGCAGTTAGAGTTCTTACCAGAACCAGGAAGTATGACCATATTCACTCTGTCAGGTCAAATCTAGACTAAAACACATCTCTTTGGCCTAGCATACACATAACACATTATAGACTAATATAATTCAATGTTAGGCTGCATATGTAGCAGTACTGTTTATTTCTGTCAGGTTTATCAAGGGGGAGTGCCCTTTAATTGCGTTCCTTCCGTATAAAAGGGTGTCGCTATGGGAGTGCGTTCTCTCTCTGCGTCATTTGAGCGAGACACCGTGTTTCCGGCGGGACGCGTGAATATTTGTACGGTAAGAGCTGTTGGCAGTGACAACACTAGTATGGCTTGTTTGTGGGTTTGTCTCACAGGGATTACATGATTTTATCTGTTAAAGGTTGGACAGAGGAACTCTGTGGGATGTCGTGATTTTAATGAGTGCTTAATATAACGCTGTTTGGGTACCGTGGGAATCGTACTACAGGTATGTTTTAACAGCTGACGAACACATGATTGCTAGTAGCCGGGTAAATTAATATTTTGTATTTTATGTTTAAGGTGCGGGCCAACGTGCGCAAGACGTTACAGTGGGCTTTCTCTGGGTTCATAACGTCATAGCAGCTAAACCGCTGTGTGGATGTTCCCTTTTGCTGTCTGCATTGTGTTTGCTATCTTTTCCGACTTTATCCGACTCGTTACCGTGACTACAACTCTAACTCAAAGTGAGACGGGGCTGTCCCGAGTGTGTCTGTTCTATTGAACTGGCTAAACAAGCCTCATTGACTCTTTTAGTTTGCGTGTTAACACGCTGCTGCTCGACCCCTCGCCACATCCATTGTTCACGTCCAGCGCGTGCTCCATCAGCTGGTCCGAGGACTGTGGGCTGTTGGCATGGTACCTCATCAACTGGGCTGTGAGTAACGTTAAATAAATTGAGTCATAAACCTCCAGTGGCGCCCAGGTATCAGATCAACCACTTAATTGTCACCAGCTTTTCTACATTTTGTTTTCTTTAAACATTGTATAATTTTCTTGAGTTCATTGTGTTGTGGATTAACTTTATATATATTTTCTTTTCCATTGATTTGAGTTTGCTGGATATATTATCCATATATATGTATATATTCTGTGTGACATATTTGGTGTGTGACCAAGTTTATGTATGTGTATGTTTTTTGTGTGGATACCTTGAGGGCAGCCCAAAAGAGGTGTTTCTCTATTTTTACATTGTTGGCTGTTGTGCCCATTTCTGTCCACCCAGCATTGTAGGGGTGACCGGACGCGGCACCTCGATTTGATGAGCCAAGCTGATGTGGTGAACTCTTTTAAAATTGTGTCTTAAATTGCCAGCTGCTCTGTTAATGTTTTTGATATTGTGTGTGTTTCGTGTTTTCTTTTTTTCTCTTCTCTCTTCAGAATTGGGGCAGCCAGTAGCAGAAAATAAGCGTCTCTTCCCGATTGTGGTGGGTCCTTTTGCCTGAGTGCTGTGTTCACAGTGAGGTGTGAAGTGAGTGTGCAGTGAGTGTGCACGTATGATCGCTATATCCGTTCTGCTAAAGAGAGCTAGCGCCCCATTCTGAAGTGAGCGTCGGTGTAGTTTTGTGTTTAGATTATTTTTGATTTATTGGTGTTGTCTTAAATAAAATTATATGTTTTTTATTGAGAAAATAAAGTTTTGTACTATTTTCTACTCCATGTCTGATATCTGACTCTGATCAACGAACCTCTGAGCCTTATTTAATTAAAGGGCATTTCCCCGGAAGGAGGCCCCCGGGTGGCGTAGTCGGTAACTTTCTTAAATCTTTAGTGTACCTCTAGTCAAAGCTGCCACACATAGTTTAGGTCAGCCGGAACCAGGAACACTCCCCATAAATCCTGATGTACTTGTTACATCATAAGAAGGATGACGTCTGCACTAATATTAGTCTCTCTGTTTATCCGAGGTTTACAGCAGTCCACTGGATCCAGGCCATATCCAGATCTGATGAAGGACCTGCGCCTGGACACGATGACAACGCAGTCCTTAAGTGTCAACCAGTCCATCCCCTGTGGAGGCCTCCTTCCCTTCCCTTTACCTCAGTACAGATAAAATATTGTCGGGATAATTCCGGTTTGCGTGGCTACGCCGATGTGACAAAAAATGTCTGTATTATAAATTTTTAAGGCCAGACAAGTAGTTTATTTGAGGGTTGATTTGTAAAGAAGGACTACACGCCTGCGCACATATATATTAAAACGCGCATACCTTTGGACTAAACACGTAATGCGCATGTGCGTGACGTCTGCTTTTTGCGGGTTTGCGTTTTTGGGTCGGATGGGCGGACGGAGCGCGTTAAGAACGGTGTTAGAATGTTTCCTGTTAGAACGTTTCCTGTTAGAACGGTGTTGTGTTAGCGGCCCCTAAGTTTATAACTAATGATCTTCGCAACGGAAGTGAATCAATCAATCAAAACTAACTTTAGCTGGACAATAACTTTATCCTAGAGCTGTTGTAAAGCCTAAACAATCTGTTTCGGTAATTTCCTATTATCTCTGTAAAGCTGCTACAATCCATATTGTTAAAAGCGCTATATAAATGAAGGTGACTTGACTTGACTATCAATCACGCCACCGGCCTGGGCTCTCACGGCCCTTGGCCTTGTCCTGCTTGCCACACCACTATTGTTCAAAATTTTGGGGTTGATAAGATTTTGCAATGTTTCTTTTAAGGCTAGGTTTATTTGATACAGTTTTGTTAAATTGTAATTTACTCCTATGAATTACTCCATTTCTGATTATTATCAATGTTGAAAAATATTTTTTTGTGGAAATATGATAAATTGTTTTATGTTGACTAGAACGTTAAAAAGAACAGCATTTACTTGAACTCCTTGCTGATTGAAAATATTAATTTCTTTAAAAAATTCTAACCCCAAACTTTTTAACAATATTATGGACACCCTATGTATACAACAAGATGCATATCAGAGCAAAAAACAAGCTATGAGGTAAAATTGTGTGTCGAGACAGAGATCTGTGGAAGACTACAAAAAAATCTGCTGTATTGAAGGTTCACAGAAGCATGTAGCCTCTATAATCCTAAATGGAAGAAGTTTGGAACAATCAGGACTCTTCCTAGAGCTGGCCTCCTGGCCAAACTGAGCAATCGATGGAGAAAGGCCTAGGTTAGAGGGGTGACCAAGAAGCTGATGGTCTGGTTGAGCTCAATGATCATATATGGAGATAGGAGAAATTTACAGAAGGACAAACATCACTGCAACACTCCACCAATCTTGGGCTTTATGGCAGAGTGGCCAGACACAAGCCTCTCCTCAGTGAAGACACATGAAAACCCAATTGGAATTTGCAACAACAACAAAAATACCTAAAGCACTCTCTCAGACTATGAGAAACATGATTCTCTGGTGAACCTCAGTTCCAAGCACAATGTCTGCAGAAAACCACGCACTGCTTATCACCTGCACAATACCACCCCAACAGTAAAGTGTGGTGTTAGCAGCATCATCAGAATTTTCTTTTTTAATTAATGTGCAAAGTTGTCACAAATCTTTTTTTTTTTTGCTTTATCATTATGGTGTTTGGAGTGTAGATTGATGTGAAAAAAAAAAAAAATTAAAGTAGTTTAACATAAGGCAGCAACAAAATTCTAGGACCACTGGGATGCCAGCCGCTTGCACCGACATCAGCGGTGGGTTTGCCACACTGGATAACAGTCTCGAACGCCTTGGAACAGCCTTTTTAGCTTTGGGTACGGCGGTCATGGTGACTGAAGACTCTGACATGGCGGCCATGATGGCCATGATGGCCATGATGGCTGGAGACTCTGGTGTGACGGCCATGACAGCTGGAAACTCTAGTGTGGGGGGCCATGACTGGCATTGGACCACCAGACTCAGAAGCACTGTGAGTTGAGGTCATCAGACTTGGAAACACAGGAATCCGTGGTGGGTCAAGCTCTGCAGCCTCTGGAACTTTAGGAACATTGCCCCATAGGAGAAGGGTCCTCCTCTTCCTCCCCCAAAGGGGAACCATTTAGTAGTAGGGTGTAATCAATAATCTCACCAAGCAACCCTCGAGGACAATCACGAATTAGTGTAGCTGTTTGTTAAGTACATGGCAGTAGAAGTTTAAATCTGGGAAGTCTGTAAGATATGCAATGTCCAAAAGGTCTCTATGTGATCCTCAAGGGTACGACCACCTTGATGAAGACGAATTAGTCTCACTGCAGGATCCTTTTTTGGTTAGTCGTTCTGTAACAGAGCAGTCAGGCAAGGAACCAGGCAGACATGAGGACCCATGTGCAACTTGACTTAATAATAATAATCCAAGAAAGAGAACAAACATATAGGGAAGCCAGAGCAAGCAAAGAAACAAAGAACTGGAGCATATACAGAAAAAAACGACGACCAAACATTGGAAATACAGATGTATAAATACACAATGGTTGATTGGCAAACAAGTCACACCTGGGAATAATGAGGAACTGATCAACAATAAAAACTAAAGGTGCTATAAAACCTGGTGCAAAACAGAAAATAGCATTAAAGTCCACACAAGACCAGGGCAACACAAGACAATACCAGTAAGTGCTTTTCTAAGACTTACCCTCTTTGAGATACAGCCCCTCAGGAATCTTTGGTAGGATTCAAACATTGAATGAGTTAGGCCAAATGTATGCAAGCCAGACTGAATACAAATATCAGCAAAGTTGCCGTGTGAATGTGAATTTCTTCGACGCTACCCTCAAACCTGTTTTTTCAGTATTTTCCTTTTTTTAATCAAAACAAATTACTGCATGAAACTCTTTCCGCCGCTTAGGTGTGACATATAAAGTTGGTTGAAGGGAAGTCTCTGGTGAATTTCAAATTGAATGCAATATTCAGTGGAGAACATGCCTTGGAGGAGCCATGTTGTTATCGTAACAAGTCTGTCAGTGGTAGAGGGCTTGCGTGAAGAGATAAAAGGTCTATTGTGTGTGAAAACAACCTTTGTTTAGACTCGGGGATATTCCCTGACTTAACATTCAGCTGTCTACCTTTAAGCTACAACAAATATTGCAACAAGCCATGAGGAAAAGAGTTGGAGGGATGAATTAATCGAGGCCCGGTTTTGTAGCTCGTGTTGCATTTCCACTGACCATTTCACATGTGAGAGAGGAGGCCGAGGCTGATTAAATTTGATAGGAGGCAGGCAAGAGCAATGTGTACACAAAGGCAGGCAAGAAAATTATCTGCATGAGACTTGTCGGCATAGAGAATTGTGCTGGCCCAAGTGATTCTGCCTATTGTAATCAGAAAAATACAGGGACATCATAGCAGGGGTTTTACCTCACCCACGGAGGAAAGAGGGGGAGGTTTGAATTTTGGCCCATTTTCATTTCAATATTTGCATGGAGTCAGAATGACTGTTCTTAAGATCACATTTCTCTGTCAGAGATAGAGAATTCTCCAGTCTCACGCTGTCACTGAACGGGGATTCAAATAAGCTCCTGCTCTCTCTTTGTGCAGATTAGATGTCAGTTAACTTGCACTCCGCCCTTTGTGCTGTACCAAAACCCACGGGGGGCCACTGCTGCATGATTTACAGGTAATAAAACCAGTCAGAGATGACAGCCAGAGACAGGCTGCTACCACAGACTTGCATCAAATGAGAACAGTCAATACATCTCTGTGATAATATGAATTATTCTCTTTATGTGTCATGAAGGAGCTGCCTTCAGCTATTTAATGCCTGCCAGGCGGGAAATCACGAACTTTGGCATCTGATAGAAAACAGATAATATAGAGACAAATGTGTGCAGATGGGTCAGCATTTACAGTGTATTTATTCAAAAAAGGTGTGAAATAACTGTCAATCATCAAAGATTAATTTCCTGTTAAATATTGTCTATTGCTTACTACAAATTCTTTGCTTTAAAAAAAAGTATTTGGACACTTTTGTCACACTTAAAATTCCATGAATTGTTGGCATCTGCAATCAAATGATGCTGATGGGCATCAGTTCACCATCCGAATACAGTGATGGTAAAACATCCCTTATAAAATGGATAGTTCCAGTCCTTGATTCTGATTGGTTGAGCCGCGTTCGAAGCCGTTGTAAATTACTCAACAAACATACACCTGTGACCGCATTACATTAGTATTACTGCGCAACTGCCGTTTGTAATTCTTTGTTGCTGCATGTATTGCTTAGCAACCTCTTTGGAACTACATTGCTTGGCGGAGGAATATATGTGTTATAATGTTATATTTTTTGTTGCTGGTGTTTATTTTATGAATAAAATAAATATTAAAATGAATATTTTTATGGAGTAACCGTTTTATAAAAGCAATAAACCCCTTGAAGCCGTGTTTTACAGTGGATTTAGAACAGCTAAGGGGTTTTTTTGGCACTCCGCTCCACGTTGTGCATAACAACGCCCCTTAGCTGTTCTAAATCCACTGTAAAACACGGCTTCGCAGGGCTTATTGATTAATACATTTTTGAAAGCGGCATATATGTATCGCTGTCTAGGACTGGATAAAAATAGTGTCTGATAGAGCAGTTATAAAGAGTTGATTTTTTTATAAAAGTGCTTTATTTTTTTTATTATTTTTTTGTCTATATTCCAAATGCTTTGGAATATAGACATATGGTTGGTCTTGTTTTTAAGAAGACATTTGCCAGATTATTATAGAAGTGAAATCAATTATGAAAGTGAAACAGAAACAAAGTTATATAAGTTTGAGTTTATGGAAATGTAGAATATAAAAATATAATTATTTATATTTTATATAAAATATATATATTACAAAATATATTTTACTCTAAAACTGCTAGAAAATTAAAGCCAAAAATCTAAACAAGTTGTGTTCCAAATTTTAGGTTGATATCTCAAAAAATGAGCTTTCAGTAAGATTTTATTTGGGCGCAGTACCAAACTTTTTCACTAGATGGACAGCCAGCTTCCTTACTGACCATAAGGGCGTCTCCATTTTCATATATGTTTTGAGTGATCTGAACCATGTATTTCCATAATTTCATACAATTTATGAAGTATACATTCTATTCAGAAATAGTATGGGTGTTTTGGCAGTATTTGATTTGATTTCAACCTCTAATAAACATAAAAAGAGCACATGTGCGTTATAGCTCGCTGCCGCATCACAAATCGAGAATCCATAATATTTTTCTTTATATTCAAAACATTTTCAGACCTTTTTTTTCTCATAAAATTTAATTGGTGTTATCTTTTGAACTCTTGGCATGAAAACAAACTGAGGCTTCTACCAATCTTTCATGATTTTCATTGTTTATTTCTATTTCAAAATAAAGGCCTAAACACGCCTAATGAATATGAAATAATCTTGTTGCAAATTGATAAATTACTGCTCCTCTGTAATTTATTTAAAAAAAAAAACAGCCACCAAATATGAAAACTAGAGCTTTCAAATGATATATAGTTTGTCAATATTACTTTAGGTTTTTACTAAGATATTATTGTTCTAAATATATATGGGCAACCGTCCCACCTGACACTTAAGGGGTTAAATAAAGCTAAATGCAGCACAACATCAGCGTTTCTCAGTATTACAGGCTCTACTCTTCAGCACAATGGTGACCCACAAAACTCAACAGAAACCCTTTAAATCCCAACAGAACATTAAACACTAACAGATCTCCACTGTATCATTATGTGCAAAAACACATAAAATCACATAAAGCAATTCACAGAATTTAACTTTTTTTGTTATGTAAATTTGACTGAGATTTTACAGTGAACAACTGACTTCCTGCCACAGCCTTAGATGAAATCAACTGAAGATAAAAGAAGACATTAAATCTCTGAAGATCTCAGCAGAGGATTAAACAACAAAAACAGCATTACCAGCTTCACTTATTACTAACCAGATTGACTTTATTTCTGTCATAATCAGAAGTACTTATGGATAAATAACAGGTTTAGATGTTGATGATTTATTGAAAATATTTCATTTGAAGTTACCATGATAGTGATCAGTGTTTGCTTTAGTTGGGCTCTTGACTCTTGATTTTTTTTTTTAACCCCCTTTATGATATACACAAAATCTAAAATGATGCTTGTTTTAACCTTTAGTACACATCCACAGGTGTAGTTCATCGCACTAATAATGGACAATGGACACAATCAGAAAAAGTTCAAATATTATTTATTTATTTACTTTCTTACTTACTTACTTATGTGCACTCTTAAAAGAAATGCCACTTTGATTATTTATTTACTCATTTAGTTTGTCTAATGTAAAAACAATCACTTTTTTTGTGGGTGCCTTAAAGGGATACTCCACTTTTTTGGGAAATAGGCTCATTTTACAACTCCCCCAGAGTTAAACAGTTGAGTTTGACCATTTTCGAATCCATTCAGCCGAACTCCGGGTCTGGCGGTACCACTTTTAGCATAGCTTAGCATAGATCATTGAATCGGACAGGACCATTAGCATCTCTCTCAAAAAAATGACCAAAGAGTTTTGATATTTTTCCTATTTAAAACTTGACTCTTCTGTAGTTACATCGTGTACTAAGACCGACGGAAAATGAAAAATTGCGATTTTCTAGGCTGATATGGCTAGGAACTATACTCTCATTCCTGCGTAATAATCAAGAAACTTTGCTGCCGTACCATGAGTCCAGCAGGCGTAATGATATGACGCAGCGCCTGAAAATAGTCCCCAGCTCAGTAACTTCCAACGTGACCGGGACTAAGTTTGTCTAACCTATTAGACCTATTTTCAGTCGCTGCGTCATATCATTACGCCTGCTGCACTCATGGTACGGCAGCAAAGTTTCTTGATTACTACGCAGGAATGAGAGTATAGTTCCTAGCCATATCAGCCTAGAAAATCGCAACTTTACATTTTCCGTCGGTCTTAGCACACGATGTAACTACAGAAGAGTCAAGTTTTAAATAGGAAAAATATCAAAACTCTTTGGTCATTTTTTTTGAGAGAGATGCTAATGGTCTTGTCCGATTCAATGATCTATGCTAAGCTATGCTAAAAGTGGTACCGCCAGACCCGGAGTTCGGCTGAATGGATTTGAAAACGGTAAAACTCAACTGTTTAACTCTGGGGGAGTTGTAAAATGAGCCTATTTCCAAAAAAAGTGGAGTATCCCTTTAAGCTTCCAAATACATGTCGGGCAACTGAATGCCTTAAGTCTCTTAAAAACAAAAGTGGGTCGGAAAATGCTTTAAATCTTATCCACTGCACACGAATGTCCAAAGAAACGGCTGATCCATAATTTACAAAGACACCATGATGAATTACTCAAGAATCCTTAAAGCTTTTACTTACAGTAACAGCATCTATTTTATTTGTTCCATATCACCTCTAAACATCGGACAGTGCTTTGTGTTCACAAATTCAGCACTGATCTTGAGCAGCCGTCACAGTGTAACTAGCATAATATATTGCATCTAAAGTGGCATGAATACATTGAGTACGAAGATCCACTTAACAACTGGCATCATCAAATTCTCCACTTCTGCATTCTTACCAGACGATTAAACCAGGATCCTGTGGTGCCCTTCAAGCCTGGATCAAAATGCGTGGCTATTTCGTGGGCGCACATCTTGAGCTTTAATTGCATTTAACATGTCAGACCTTTCAGGGGCTGAGTCTGCATAATTACATTATTATTCTATATACTTACATGACCTTCAAGTATATGACTACTAACAGGAAGGGCCAAAACTGTCTAATCAAAGTCAACTTGAGTTTAGAGGAAATGCAAGCTAACCAGTTGTATAAAATGGCTTTAGACAGCTGACTGTTTATCATGCAAACTAATGCAATCATGTTCCTCTTGTCTATACATTTAATAGATCTTGTTTACGATGTAAAGAATCAGTATTATATAAAAGCAGAGCTTTTTTATCCAGTCTCTATTATATTGTACACAAATGCATAGACTGCAAAATTCTGAAATATCACAGATGGAAAACCTATAGAATAATGCAAAGGCGATATTTGAAGCAGTAGCACATTGAATGTTCAGATTGGTGTGAATGCAAGCAGACAAGTTCATACAATGCCTGCATACATAAACAAATAGCACCATCTTCTGAATATTGAAAACAGTTGCATCTCTGGTTCACAATGGGACCTCCCATTGGTATACCTATGCATTCTGTACACAACAAACAACACTAATATGTGAAACCAAAAGGCTTGTTTTAGTTGTACAGTCTTTAAAACCGTATTAGTATAAGTGAGCCTATGATTTGTTTTTATTCTTGTGAGCAAGGATTATTTAAGATGAGAAAAAACTACTTATATTCACACAGACAGAATGTTTGGTAACACTATACAATACGGTCTCACTTGTTAACATTTGTTAATGTATTAACCAACATGAACTAACAATGAGCAATATATTTTTACAGCTTTTATTAATCTTTGGTAATGTTAGTGTTCATGTTAGTTCACAGTGCATTCACTAATGTTAACAGATACGCATTTTCATTAAACAAAATGTTTTGGTAAATGTTTAGATTATCATCACCTAAGATGAATCAATGCTGCAGAAGTACAGCATTTAGAAGTTAACTATTTACCGGTAACTAACTCATTTTATGACAGTCTTATGTATTGCTTTCTGTCAAAATAATGTTTAATCTGGCGTATTTTTTGTTTCCTTGGGCTGTTTTACCAACACAAACATATTATAAAATATTGACAGTTTGCAGGGAGTGCTGACAGATAAGAAAAAAATCTTTTTAATTGAGTTGAAGACCCTATGAATGTTAGGCAGTGGTTATTTAGCTCTTTCTGTGGCAACAGCTGATAGTATCTGTGTTTCTCCTTTAATCAAAAGTGCCACGGGCGAGTCATGATGGGCTGACACACTTGAGCTGTCAAAATCTTTCTCCCTCTGTGTCATTCTGGTGTTTGTGGCACTTCTGTTGGGAGGGGCAATGTAGGGACGCAACCCGTTTCAGCTTCCACCTTCTCCCTCCCCTCAATCCAAGGAGGATGAAACGCATGTTGTTTCTGATAAACCACTGTGATCAATCTTACGGATGCACAGCGAATCAGTGGAGCGAAAGCCTTTGAAAATCAAGCCTGTCCCAGTTGTGCCAGCCAATGATTATGTGGTCAGTGATGCCAAAGGCGAGACAGAACATCAAGGCATTGGAAGCTGTAGTCTGTCAGTTCTCTAATTAAACCTAAACAAGAAGCTCAATGAAACAGTAGCAATAAAGAAGAGATCCCATTCATGATTAGTATAATGTTTTATTTAAAGAGGTGTAGTACAGTAGTTGACCAAAAATTTGAAACACCCTCATTTCTTTCTTTCTTCTGTGGAACACTAAAGGAGATGCTTTGAAGAATGTACTTGTTGCTCTTTTCTTTACTATTACAGTAACAGAAACGAAAGCTTTTAAGCTTCAAAAAAGCTTGTGATATGTCTTGTGTGTGAGGATGATATACATCTTCTGAGTTCATGCAATTACTTTTGTTGAGAAACAGACCAACATTTACATAATTATTCTGTTAACACTTTATAAGGTTCCATTTATTAGCATTAGTTGACTACATTAGTTATGAGCCAAAAATACTTCTAAAGCATTTATTAATCTTAGTTCATGTTAATTTCAACATTTACTAATACTTTATTGAAATCAAAAGTTAAATATCTTTTCATATTATTTAGCGAACTTGACACAAACTAACAATGAGCAATTGTATTTGTATTAATGCTAACAAAGATGTAATAACTGTAATAAACGTGTTGCTCATTGTTAGCTAATGCATTAACTAACCTTAACCTTATTGTGAAGTGTTACCATTATTCATCCACTTATAATCTTCCACTCCAGTGAGCTGTTAACTGCTACTACTCGATCAATGATCAGTGAGTTGAACTTGAGAATTAGATAAGTCGATTGAACAAATCATTCAGACAATTACTTAATTAAACTAAATTATCTGATGTACTAAAAGCAATAATAAGGTTCCTGTATATTATCACAGATTGACTTTGAAGATACCGGTGGTGCCCTTATTCAAGCTAAATCATTTCCTCATAAAAGCTGAGCTGATTTACACTTGTATTTCAACAGTAGCATGTCATTCTGCTCATAAAAGTCATTTTCATCCCACAGATTATTTGATGTGAGGCGGACCTTTTCTATTCACCGTTCACAAGGCACTGTTGTGCCTCTTGGTTTCCACTCACTCATTCCCAGCAATAAAATATCAGTCAAATACTTTTCCACTTGAATGGGCTAATTTCAGGTCCTTGAATGACTTTTTGTTGAGCTCCATTAACTTTTACTGCGGACAACCTCAAGGAGTTTCTTGCATACGGCTGCTGTAGTGGCAGAGAAATCCACAGATATGGAGCATGTTTGAGAGAAACTCGTCTTTCAGATGTGCAAGTTCAGCCTAGACATGATCCCACTGGAGTGTGTGTGTGTGTGTGTGTGTGTGTGTGTGTGTGTTTTATCTTAAAACTCATGAATGTTGCTAATGGCAATGAAGACTGTGTGTTGAGAATTATTGATTGCCTTTATTCACTGTATGTATCACCAATGTTAAGGGCAGAATGGTGAACTTTAAAGTTCTGCCAATTCAATATTTGCTTGAAATTGGAAAAATAGATGCCAACTTGCCAAGTATGTTTATTATTTGTTCTTTGTGATTTCTAAAGGCACACAACAATATAGCAAGATGTTTATTTATATGTATGTCAATGTGATGAAGGGGGGTCATCTTTGTTTCATTTATATAAAAATCAAGTTCCATCTGACTTTTAATGTCAGTCAGATGATCCCTTCATATGTAACTGAACGGTTCTCAGACAGATTTAATACCGATCAACACAAAACAGTTTTTAAAATTTATATAATCCTTACAAATGTTTTTTTTAATATGTAAAAGGGTAATTTTATTGCTGTCAATTTACCCAGCTAACAAAAGTATGCTCCCAGTAAGTTATGAAAACATTCAAAACGGCCAGTTTTTTTCTTAGCAATCATTAAGGAAATATTCCATTTATAAAATTCTACAGACATTTAACGTTTAAAGCTATGAGAACGTTATTAAAGACCATATAACATTGAACAAACATTCTAGTAATGTTACTAGATGAATGTTTGTTCATAACTTCTGAGAACTTTCCCTACAACATACTGCAAATGAACATTCAAATTCAGTAATGTATTATGATTTGCAATTTCTTACACCTCTATAAAAGCACAAAAATGTGATTCAAACCCCATTTTTCTTCCATAATCTGACACATTTCAGATATATTCAACAAGAAAAAAATGTAGAATGGCACTTGAATGTAGAATTGATAATGAAATCTTAGATTGAAAAAAGATGAGACATTTTTTGTTGTTTTTTACTAAGAATGGAATGGGTGATGGGTATATATATATATATATATATATATATATATATATATATATATATATATATATATATATATATATATATTACATTTAACCAGCTGACTCATATAAAAAGCAAAATTATTATTGTGGATCGACGGATGTTTTATATTTTAAATCATGAAATACTACTGTTTTACATCTACAGCATTCCTGGTCAACTAGATGGTGAAATCCAAAAAGATATGAATATATTTATTTATGTTTCAAAAATAGCAAATGAGTACATGTGTTCATGTCAGCTTGTCTTCAGCTGTCTACCAGTCACAGACTAGTCTTGTGTCAGTTGCTGTGCACTGCTCATGGGATGCTAGCGGTCAGTGTGATGTCAAGGGAGGCTCTTTACCAGCATGGTGACAAACCACACACTCAACAGTCGAAGTAAGAGAGGTTGGTGTGACACGGGTGGCAAATTGCCTTTCAACAACCCGGAGACGTCACCAGGGGTTACTCGGTAAGATAGAATTGTCATGTTTTCTGCTGTGTCAAGTTCAAAAGATTTCCCACTCAGGTCATTGGTCAATTGATTAGATAATGTTAATTAACACTGCTCTATTAGAGCTCTGAGCTGTTCAGGATGTTACTTGATAAAGCCATGCTAGCTGCTTTAATTATAGCCATTTACCATAAAATCAATACGAGCGGCTTGGCAGCGCTAATGTTCGGCTATATTGATTTGAAATAACAATAAATTGAGGCCTGGTTACTGGTAGAGATTAATGAATGACGTTGTTATGATCTTTATGTAATCAGGGAGATTCCTCCACATTTGTCACATGTACATTAGTTGGAAATACTGTACAGAAGATGCACTTCTGGGCACTATAAACATAAAAAAATATATACACTTTCTGTCTGGTTGTCTGTTTTCAAGCAATTATTAGCAGTGTTCATTGTGAACATTGTTGTTTGCAATATGTGTTTTCATGGGGGTTGCAAATGTCTGAAACAAAGAAATGTATATATTTATTTTATAAAATAGACCCTGACAGGAATACAACAGACTGCTAATAGTGTCACACTTTAGATTAGGGTATAGCCTACTATTAACTACGATTTTTGCCTCAATAAAGTCCTAATTGACCGTTCGCAAAGACCAGCCCCCTTTAGTTACTGTTGCTATGTCCGACAAGCTACGCCGCTCTAACGCCACTCCATGTTCTCACGCAGTGAAAAATACATCGCGGAGGAGAGAGGACACTGACAACACACTGACAAGACGGGACAGACCAGGTTACTTTTGATATGAAACAAAGTCTCAACTTTCAAATTTGGTCATTTATAAATGAAATTTAAACAATAAATACCGTTTTGTGGCTCTTTAATGTGTCTGACAGATCGCTGTTGAGCCTCAGTTAAAGCTGCTCGTGAACCGATCATCTCTTCCTTATTTTATAGCATCAAATAAACATGAATGAACATAAGAAGGAATGTTGTTTTCAAGGGGGAGTAGTTCCACCCTTGTTTCTGGAAAACCATAGAAGAAATTGGTCATGTGACCACATAATTTTGAAAAGCAATCACTTTTACTCGTCCTCCAAAGAAGAGAGACACATGGCATGAGAGTTAAGCACATTTTAGTGCAAAAAAAATGTTTTTTCCCTTTCAAAGTAAAATTTCTATGATTAAGGTTTTTTGATTGTAGTGTCTGAACAATTATAGACAAGTTTGAAAACATTTCACACATGTTTTAGTGCTTTAGTAGGCTACACAATGAGTCTATACAGTTAGCATGATGTTAGCTCTTAACTGCTGGATCATGCTAGTTTTTCAAACTTGTGGGTCTGGGGTGATTTGTGCCAAAGGGCCTGGGTTAAGTTGTGCCAGATCCAGACCACCTAGACCTACATACTCACAGGGGATAATCTTGAGAAGTGAGGAGATGGGCATGCCTCATCATTGTTTAACTTAGGCCTGCCTGCTATTTGTTTAATTTAGCTAACACTGATTTCAGTTTTGAGTTTGCACTGTTATTAAAGAGAAGTTTTATTCCGTTTTTAAGTGGCCTATGTCACAATAGGATGTTTAGAAATTAGCCTAGTCACTTTATTCTTATATGTTATATAATTGACAGACAGCGCTATATCAACAGGCATCTATTGCCAAAGCCTTTTTGCCTGAAATGATTCACAAATATCATATATTGTGTTGCTATGGTGCTCTAAATGGTTGCTAGGACGTAGCTTGATAGCTTCACAATGATCCTGAGAGACTGATTGGTCGTCTGAGTAAAATGAGCCCGCCCCCTTGTCTCTATGACACTGTGATCCAGAGTTATGTTCAATACAAAATCCCTATGCAATTGACCATAGTAGGAAAAACGCATGCTATGGTATTCCAGGGTGACAATATCTAAATAAACCTTAAATGAGTAATTTTGTATTGAATTTATCTTGCTTTCATATAGCATTACGGTTCATAACATTAAAATGTTCTGTTTTACTTCAGAAATCACTGGCACAATTTACCCCCAATGTATTCCCCCAAAGGCACAACTTCCCCCGCACCAGGGGCAAGTTGTGCCATGAGACCACTTTTTTCCCAAGAGCTATATTTCTGAAACAATTTATTTCAGATCCAAAGTTATTGTTCTCAGGGATGCACCACATCCTGAAATATATGTACATCCTTAAGTTGAAGGCATTACTGCCATGGCCTCACTTTAAAGTCACTTTGAGTAAAAACTGGCACAACTCACCCCACCTTCCCCCACTCCGTTTTTCAAGTTCAAATCTTCCAACGTTAATCTACTCCCCTTCTTCTTCTGATTTTTAATGGCGGTTGGCAAACAACTTTTTAATGTGCATTACCGCCACCTACTAACTCTCCTGACTGCTTTGTCGGACTAAAATGGCGGATGGCGGATTATGATTGGTCAGATCGCAAGTCAATCAAACTCCCTGTGAAGGGTCAATTGCTGCTTGTTAATAGTTACTAAAGTAGTGGTTGTCACTGTGACACCTGTCTTGGACTTTGTTTTGCCTTCTGTGTTTGTGCACCATGTGTTTTCTTGTTAATCAGTTTCACCTGTTACCTGTCATCATCCTCATCAGTCATCATCATTCACCGTGTGCACCTGTTGTCATTTAGTCTCCTCATTTGTCTGTGTATTTAGTCTCCCTAGTTTCAGTTCTTGCTAGATTGGTTGGTTCTACGTCGTTACTGCTTGCTAAGTTTGGTATGTGTCTTGTTCATAAATAATAAATAGTTTAATAGTTATTCGTCTTCTTCATCTTTCTGGTCTTCCTGAACGTGCCTCACGCAGCCCAAGCGTGACAGTGGTTAAGTTTAGGTATTGGGAAAGGGATGTAAAATATGGTCATGCAGAATAAGGCATTAATGTGCTTTATAAGAATTAATAAACAGCCAATATAGTAAAATGCTAATAAGCAACAGTTAATAGTGAGAATTGGACCCTTAATCTAAAGTGTTACCAAAAATGTATATGCCTGATGGATTATTGACAGATTATTGACATTACATATTAGGGTCTTTAGCGACCCTGATTTATATCTAACACTGGATCTACCTGTCGCAATAATATAAAACTCTCCTGATATTAGAGTAACAATTTCAGAAGAATAAAAGCCTTTTGGAGCTTGTAAGGGTTCCGTTTGAGCAGAACTCATTTCCCAGCACTTTCAGCATCTGGCTCATTTTCGTGATCTCAAACATATTCTCAAAACTGTTTTGATCACTGACAGCTTCTTCACCAGATCCACCATCAAGTGACAATGACACTAATATTTGATTGCGTGCTTGCTCTGCAGTAAATCACTGAGCCATTTCAAGTTTTGCTGATGATATACAGTACTTCATATTCTTTCTTTTTTTTTCTGCCTACGGTAACTATGAACTATTGAACTAGTGAAATGTCACTTCATCATTGTGTATCAGACATTGCCATTGTATCATGTGAATTGCACTTATTCAGTCATCAAATATTCAATTATTGTTGTGCAGAAAAAATATACTTACACTGTTACACACCTCGGGTCACCCCTATACATTTTTTTACAAAAAAAAAAAAAAAAACTAATGGGAAAACAGGCATTCTTTTATATGTTTTTATTTTTATTTTCTTGTTATATTGTTTATAATGAATTGATTGAGGAATACTAACTTAAAAAAAAAAAAAAAAAAAAAAATTAATGAGGAGGAGGGTAGTGAATGACATCCCAGGTCAATAAAGGCCAGAGGTATGCATTTAAAGGTTTGCAAAGGAGATTTTTGATCTAAATTACATTGGTGAAATTGTATGTCTTGGATTGGATTAGTCTTGAATTCAGAGTGCTGGGCATTCATTTTATATTTAAGAACAATGTACAAAAACATTGTACAAAAAAGAAATTTTGAACAAAACACAGACAAGGTGAACTAACATCTTCCTCCAGAGATGCATTGCAGTATCTATTGACATACTTTATTTGTATTACTGGACCCTTTAAGCAACAAATGAGTCATCATGGTTTACTCAGATGGACTGACTGTCCTTCACTTAACATCTATAGAACAGCACATTGTTACTTTCTTCCCATTGGATTCTGAATTTGAGGCATTCTGAACCAGCCTTGCCTTCAGTTAAGGTAATATTGATTAAAGTAGATATTTTGTTGAACTTTCTCAATAAGTGACCTTCTGAATTACTTTCGACCTTGTTTTTCTCGTACAATAACTTGGTTAGTAAAAGTGTTTGCAAAGATAAAGTATAGGTGGATTTGAATTAAAACTTTAACAATGTTGCACTGCATATGGTCACATCCATTAAAGGGACAGTTCACTCGTAAAAAACAGTAATATCTACTCACCCTCATGTCATTCCAAACCTGTGTTTGGAAAGAAATTATTTTCTTTCTAGTCTGGAACACAAACGCAGAAGGTCCACACTGCCCTTTTGCATACAACAAAAGTGGGTAGGGTTTCTCATTGTTTGGAAAAGAGCAACTTGGACATTCTGCTAAACGTCCCATTTTGTGTTCCATGCAAGACTGAAGTCATACAGGTTTGGAACGACATGAGCGTGAGTGATGATGATGATAGATTTTTTTTTTTTTTTGTGTGTGTGAACTATCGCTTTAACCAGACTTACCATTGATCACAGCGATTTGTTTCCATACCAAAAAGACTACCAGAATCGGACAAAAGTCAAGAATGTAACATGAATATTTGATTTGAAACTGTTCCTGACAGGCGCCTGCACTGGTTGTAAATCCAATGATTAAATTACAAAGCGCACTGGGCACTAATTGAAGTTTTATATGCACACAGTATCAATATTGATTTCAGATAGCACATGTATTAATAGGAGGAAACCATCTCTAAAACAGAGGACTGTCGCCAGGTCCGGCAATCTGATATTGTGCCCGATGCAAAGGAGTGTAAAGCATGGTATCCTGGCAAGGAGAGAATGTTACTCGAGCAGACAAAAAAAATCAATTTAGCGGAGACAACGCGGAACCCAGCTCCTTTATTTACATCTCAATTACTTTTTCATTTCGCCACTGGGTGCTCGGGGCCGCGGTGTGACAAAAAGGGCTGAGACTTGTACCGCTCACTTGGGGAAAGGGGATGGCATTTTCTAGCCTTACTTTTTGTAAAAGATGAATTTGTTGGCTTTAATTTGTCAGGGAAAATGAAAGAGTGAGCTTTCTGGTTTAATCGTCCCTTTTTTCCAGAGGAAAGATTAGGTGGGTTCTCAGTTTCAAAGGCACATCCAAACGGATGGCATATGCTTACAGGATGTAGTTGCCACACCACGCTGTTCAGGCAGAAATGAAGAAATCCAGTTAATAACATGATTTATTGTCTACATCCCACTCTACTTCACTTTCAGTTGGTCTCAAAGTTAGCAAAGCTTCTAAAAATGATCTTGTGATTAAAATCAATCGTTTAATTTTAGATTCTGCATCATGTACTGTATATTCTCTGTTTCCTACATTAAATGTAATGACAGATTTAATGTGAAGAGGTTTCTGTTAAAGAGCTAAAATCATGCGTAGGCTTCAGTTAAACATTAATATTGATCATAAGAGACAGATTTAAATGCACATTTAATTATCTGCATATATGCCATAAATCCAACCAGCAATGCCTATTTTTGCTCTTTGAGCTAAATGCTTTTTAAATATCTGGTGTTAGGCTCCAATAATATATCAGGACAGTTGCAGTCCAATCTGAAATTATTTGCCATGCTTTCTTTTTCAAAAGGACAAAAGCGAAGGATTTCAGCCACATATGCTTCAATCCAATGTTATGGATATGATGGATCTCATATTTCATGTGTTGCTCATCTAGATCTCTGTCTTGTGTCTTGCATTACTTTTGCGTTAAACATCTTTGTGTTTATGGCTGTACAGTAGGTTTTTTCCCCAATATAGGAGAACGTTTTGTGAACTCGGTCCTCCAAACTAAAATTTAAATATCATGTTTAACTTAAACTTAAAATGAGCTGAAACGCCATTGTGCTACAGGGGTATGCCACAAAAGGTAAATATGTGGAACTTTCAAAACATATACCTACTGTGAAAAATATTCATTGGCATAAGAAGTGTGACAACTAGCCATGGTATACATGAAAACAGTTGAAACAGTAAATAGAAAACTGACTTAAACTGCATCAGCACTGTTAAGCTAAACACATCTATTCTAACAAAGAATAATATCAAAGTGTTTATTGACTTGTTCTGTGTTTAAATGAATGACGGCGCCTGTTATGGATCGCTTTTTTGTCTCCCACCAAAAAAATCGTTTTGACATTCAGTGCAAAAAAGCCTCCTGTTTGCTTAATATTACACAATATGTTATTCAGCAGCACAAAATCAGCTCTAAAGCCAGCTGTTACCTGAGCGAAGCGCTGGAGGTCCCCTATCATGCTGCAGCAGTAAACTTTGATGCACATGAAAAATGCGCCTCTTAACAAGCATAGCATCGCTTGCAAACAGACAGCAAGAAAACATCAAGGAGAGTTCTAGGAAAGCGTATGATTCTCGACTTGTGGCAAAACTGGTTCCAAACAGCATGAAACTGAGCTTAAAGGCAAACATGATGAGACACGGTAGGAATCCATCACAGGGACACGCAAATAGAGTTCGGCTCTCACGCTCACATACATATGTACACTTACGCTTGCACACACAAACACCCACTCTAAATGAGCTCGCCTCAGGGTCCCTACGTGACACCCTGAACTTCTATTTGCATCCTTTGCCGGCTTTGAAATGTATAATGTTCAGGTCGCAACAAGGAGAGTAAATCTATCTTAACCGTGCCAGGACGTAGCGTTGATGGATGACCCGGATCGGTGAAGTGTACTGGCCTTCTGACAGCAGGCGATTAATAAACAGATTGTGCAATCCTTTCCTTTGTGTGCCAGGAAAGTGGCACCTCTGTGTTCCATCCATGCCGTTGATAATAAATACTCATAAGCCTAATGATGCCTGATTACTGCAGCAATCTTTGCCTCATTAAGCTGATTAGCTGCAATGCTGTAATGGAGAGTAGCCTATGTCTGTTTAATAACATTCAGCAAGGTAGACACCTTGCAGAGAGGGGAAATAAATAAATGCACCTTTAACCTCATAAAGCCATCCCGCTGTCTGTCTTAACATGCAAATAATTAAAAAATAAAGAATCACGGCGTGTTGCTCTCATGATTGCTTGTAAAACTCTGCAACGCTCCCACGTTAGACACTGAAATGCTGGTATTAAATGTTCAAGCTCTCCTTCAATATCAAGGACGTTCAATCACACAACCGGGTGCCTTCATGTCTGTTGATCCGGTAACGTTTTCTTCTCTTTTTTTGTAAATTTATGACCCCTGTGCTAGAAAAATGTCCTTCAATGTCAAACGGGCCTTGTGTGTCTTCAAACAAATCAAGGGAGCAGGCAAAGTCGCTGACCCCAATAATTTAGCACACTGCTTTGGACATTTCAAGACACGGGGAAAACGCACCGACTGGCCAAACAGAGCCCAGCCTCCCTTGCTTTATTACAGGTTTCTGACCCACATTGGAGCCTGCTGCTAAGGGGGGGCATGAAGCTCGCAGGGGTTATACCAATGACACCACCATCTCTATTTGAAACAAAACACGCTTCAAAGACGTTGAGTGAATGTTTGTCCCGGAGGAAAATATGTGCACTTGGCAATAGCTGCGAGTGAATAACAAATTCACCTTTGTGAATGACTGCTGGGGTGATTTGAATAGTTGCAGTTTCTAACCTGCGAACATAATTATTTCTAATTGATTCTCTTTTCAAAGTAATCTTAACATAAATGAATAAAAGGTTCCAACTGCAGGCACCTGGAAAAAAAACAAGTACAATGTCTAATTAATATGTATAAAATGTATGGCTATCATAATAAAAAAGGACTCTTTGTGCATGTGTGTGTTTCCAGAATTTCAGGCCGGTTGTTAAACTCTGCCTCAGGGTTTCCTCTGTGTGCCTCTGAATATGCAATACATATTTAAAAAGACCTTGGGTTGTTTTCAAACTGTAATTGTAATTCTAAGTGCATTTTTGGTTATACGTCTGTCTGTCTACTCATTTCCATGGTTAAAATGCGTTTTTCTTACTTTATTTTGTTCAACTCAGTGGCTTAGGTTTTAATTGAACATTGATTCAAATTTAAATTTAGTTTAATTTATGCATGTTGATGGTGAATGAATGAAAGAGAAATGTATACTTTGTACTGGATTTTTTTGTACCTTCTAGTGCTCTGAATTTCATGCGTAATAACTCGACATTTACTTAATGTAATAATGTAGTACAAAATATTGTGATCTATAACTGACAGTGCTTTCTAAGCAGGTTCTACATTTGAATTTGAACTTACTTCATGGCCATTAAAAACACAAATGTGTATATATATATATATATATATATATATATATAGGCTATTATTTTTTATTTATTTATATATTTATATATTATTTATATATACTACAACTATGATTCAAGCCCTAGTTTATCTACTCCTATGATTGTAGATAATGCTATTGTTTTATCGACGTTTAAACATCGATTGTTTATCGATGATGCATCGATTTATTTATCTCTGTAAGGCCCCATTGCCTCATGCAGTTACTTGCGTTGTTGTTTGTGGTATTTTCTTCTTCTTTTTCATTTTATATATAAAGACGCTGTCCTCTCTATTTATTAGAGTTTGGGGATCAGCACTGGACATGCATAATAGAAATAAAGCCATGAGTGTCAGAGTCGGCATTGATCCAGAACCCCTTGACTGTGTTTCCCAATAGAGGCAGCACAACTTATTAGAGGAACATGCTGCCTGCCCACTCCAGCTGCAGAAAGAGATTATACAGACAAAGCTGGCCAGCTGTTTCTTGCATGCACTATCAGTGACTAATTGAGACCAGTAAACACAGAGAGAGCTGAACCCCAGTAACACTTCATTTACTGTGTCCAAAATACATGACCAATGGAGAAGGTTAATTGCTGGGTTGGTTTGTGAGAGAGTGAGGCCTGATTAGACATAAATACATATTCAGCACCTCAAAGAGGAATAATTACTGCGACCCCTGGAGAGGCCTCTGGGCCAGATCTGTGGAATTATTTGATTTGTGTAAGCTTAGACGCTCGCAGAGAAATATCTATAGATGAAAGAAGTGTCTCGCATTTGGATATCATTAGAGACCCATGTTTTTACACATCCAGTCATTTTACAAGCTCAAGTCGGGAAAAGTTTTGTATTAACGTCCAGAATGTATATGTGAATCGTAGTTGATGGGCAATAGCACTATAACAGGGCTTGAAATAAAAAGATACATATTTGAAAAGTCAAAGGCACATTTCATGTTGGTTTTAAGCATCATTTCTTTCAATAAGGCATTGATCCATTGGCAACTCTCTGGATCCCTAGAGTTTGGCAAAACAGATCAATGGCTCGACTTGGAGGTTAATGCGATGAGCTTCATTGTTGCTGACCAGCCACGCGCCATGCATGTCAAGAGAGATACCTCTTGGGTAACAGACGACTGAGAATATATTCTACATTTATGCATTTAGCAGATGCTTTTATCCAAAGTGACTTACATTGCCTTTAAATTATACATTTTATCTGTTCACACATGATAAGCTCCATGATTTACTACAGGAACACTCTGGATAGATGAACTCTTCTTAAGGATGAAAATAAGATAAATAACAATATATATATATATATATATATATACACTCACCTAAAGGATTATTAGGAACACCTGTTCAATTTCTCATTAATGCAATTATCTAATCAACCAATCACATGACAGTTGCTTCAATGCATTTAGGGGTGTGGTCCTGGTCAAGACAATCTCCTGAACTCCAAACTGAATGTCAGAATGGGAAAGAAAGGTGATTTAAGCCAGTGGTTCTCAACTCCAGTCCTCGGGACCCGTTGCTCTGCACATTTTGTATGTCTCTCTTATCTGACACACTCAGTTCAGTTCATGGAGTCTCTCTTAACGAGCTGATGATCTGATTCAGGTGTGTTAAATAAGGGAGACATACAAAATGTGCAGAGCAGCGGGTCCCGAGGACTGGAGTTGAGAACCACTGATTTAAGCAATTTTGAGCGTGGCATGGTTGTTGGTGCCAGACGGGACAATTTGCACGAGCTCACCAAAATTGGACAGTTGAAGACTGGAAAAATGTTGCCTGGTCTGATGAGTCTCGATTTCTGTTGAGACATTCAGATGGTAGAGTCAGAATTTGGCATAAACAGAATGAGAACATGGATCCATCATGCCTTGTTACCACTGTGCAGGCTGGTGGTGGTGGTGTAATGGTGTGGGGGATGTTTTCTTGGCACACTTTAGGCCCCTTAGTGCCAATTGGGCATCGTTTAAATGCCACGGCCTACCTGAGCATTGTTTCTGACCATGTCCATCCCTTTATGACCACCATGTACCCATCCTCTGATGGCTACTTCCAGCAGGATAATGCACCATGTCACAAAGCTCGAATCATTTCAAATTGGTTTCTTGAAAATGACAATGAGTTTACTGTACTAAAATGGCCCCCACAGTCACCAGATCTCAACCCAATAGAGCATCTTTGGGATGTGGTGGAACGGGAGCGTCGTGCCCTGGATGTGCATCCCACAAATCTCCATCAACTGCAAGATGCTATCCTATCAATATGGGCCAACATTTCTAAAGAATGCTTTCAGCACCTTGTTGAATCAATGCCACGTAGAATTAAGGCAGTTCTGAAGGCGAAAGGGGGTCAAACACAGTATTAGTATGGTGTTGCTAATAATCCTTTAGGTGAGTGTATATATATATATATATATATATATATATATATATATATATATATATATATATATATATATATATATATATATAATAAAATATAGACATTTTAATGACCCTACTGTCATTAAGTAGGGTTTCTGTGGAGTCCTGTCTGTCTTTATTAGTTCATTTGTATCCCCTGTGTCTAGTTAATTATCCATATCACCTGTGTTCTGTCAATCAGTGTTTCATCAGTGTGTGTATTTAGTTCCTTCTGTTCAGTCAGTCTTTGTCTGTTCTTGTCTATGTTAAGTGGTTTTTGGTGTGAGTGTTATCCTGCCTGTCTGTACCTGTGGAAATACCTATTGTGAGTAAAAGTTTATATTGGAATCTTCTGCCTTCATCATCTATTTCATCATCTTACACCAAACCGTGACACTTACGATTTTGATAAAACCATCAACATTATGCAAACAATTATGTCCACACACAATTTGTTTCATTGCATTATCACAAATAAAACCATTAACTCCAAGCACAACTATGAAATATACTTTAACAATTTTTAATAATATTTGGATAAAGGGTGAAGATGTCAATTTTCACAACTATTTTAAGAAATTCATCTTTTATTAATCAAGAAAACAATATATTGATCAAAAGTGACAGTTAAAACATGTATAATGTTTGAAAGACTTATGTTCTTTCGAACTTTCTATTCAACAAAGAATCCTGGGAAAAAAATATCATGGTTTCCACAAAAAAAAAAATAAAAAAAAATAAGCAACTGTTTTCAACATTGATATTAATAATAAATGTTTCTTGAGCAGCATATTAGAATGATTTCTGAAGGGTCGTGTGACACTGAAGACTAGAGTAATGAAAATGTAATGCCACTGAAAATTATTCAAAATATTACTGCTTTACTGTGATCAAATAAATGCTGCATTTGTGAGCACGAGAGACTTCTTTCAAAAACATAAATTCTTACAACCCCCGAACTTTTGAATGGTAATGAATTTTTTTTTTTTTTTCCTGAAAATGGTATCCGATTCCCTCGCATCAGATTTCGACAAGTGTTTGAATTCTGTCAGACACTGCACATCATCAGGTACTGTGTTAACAGGGTTGCCATGGCGATGGTTTGCCTCGCACAGCTGTAGTTACTCTCTGCGTCGACTGACACCTCAGTGCATATCACAGGCCGTCAGATAATCGCCTCTGTCTGTTTCCTGGTCCCGTACCCAAACACCTGTGCTTCGCACGCAGCTCAGATAAACCCCAGCCCTTCTGTATATGACACTGTCACTGGCAGTCAAACTAATCTCCTTTCCAAGTTAAAAGAGAATTTAACTTTGTACCTGCTAGAGCGGCGGTGCAATTTAATGCTCCGTCCGATAACTAATGGGAGAAACTCTTTAAACTTCACAGCTTAGAATAAGCTTGTCAGCTTATCATATTATGCTTGTGAGCTTATAATATTAGCATTAAAATATTCTAAGGATTTCTGAAATAATTTTAGAGGAGAGAACAACCGTTTGACTTTACAGGATCATGAATGAGTGGTTATGAGGCAAGAGGGTGATTTGACAACAATCAATTTTGTCATTACACTGAAATGCTTAATGTCTCATGGTTATGCTTTGAATTATTTTAAATATGTAGTATTATAGCACTGTACTTACTCCTTGCACCAAAATCTCTTTACATGCAATGCGCTGTGGAAAATTAATCATCCATGTTCTGAAAAGGTACAAATACTGGTTGTCTAACTTAAATGGTGATGATTATGTTCACCCTTGGCCAGTGAACGGTTCCTACCACATTTAAAGGGGTGGTATTATGCCCTTTTCACAAGATGTAACAAGTCTTTGATGTCCCCAGTGTGTATGTGAAGATTTAGCTCAAAATACCCCACAGATATTTTTATATAGCATGTTAAAATGTCACTTTTTGAGGGTGAGCAAAAACGCACCATTTTGTATCTGTTCCTTTAAATGCAAATGAGCTGCTGCTCCTGGCACAGGGGGCGGGGCTTCAACAGCTTGCACTCACACAGACATGCACTGAATTTCAAAAACTTTAAGCCTTTTATGTTCAAACAAAGATGGAGAGACTCAAGAAGAAGTGACAACATGTAGAATGCAACAGGACATTTCTGAATGGTTAGTTGATGAATTTATGTAGCTTATGTGTAGTTATCTTCTAGTCATTGATTAGCATATTCTGTCTTAATAATCTATAAATCATGTTCTGGGGGTTTATGTAAGTTCTAGGGTTCGTGATGTCACTAACCCGGGAGGAAGCTTGTCTAGTCCCTACCAGCCATTTGTTGTAGTCCTTAAAAAGCGATTTCTTTAAAAGCAAATATCTCCCTTTGCTTTGAACTTTGAGCATTGTAACTTTGCAGATGTTTATACTCAAACAGCAACATTACACACTAACTAAAATTAGAAAGTCAAATCATAATCATCCATCCCTTTAATGTATTTTGCCACAAATCACAGTCATAATATGCAACTTGTACAGAAATGTATCATTCCTAATAGATTTGCTATTAGACCTTATGTCATAACTGATTTTTTTTTTTTTTTTTTTTTGTCCAGTGCAACAGAGATCAAATTGCTTCCACGCCTCAAGCATCTTCATCGTTATTTACTGATCATCTTCATTCTGTCATTTTCTAGCAGACTTTTTCCAGAACCCAGCTATTTTACAACAGAGTAAACCATATTATCTTAGGATTAATGATGCAAACATGTTTATTGCAAAAGTGAACCGAACATAAAAGACGATTTAAAACCATCATTAAAGAGGACAGAAATTCTTGTTCATGTTTGACACCCATGCAGTAAATATGCCTATAGAACTTCACAAATTCAGTCATTTAACTTCCAGACAAACAATCCCCATGTACATCCTCTGACTCATTGTGATATCAGCCCTGCCAAACTATATTATAATAATAGTAGTAATATATGTCCTGTCTCACTTATCCAGTTAGGTTAACACTTTATGGCCTGGTTTCACAGACAGGGTTTAGATTAAGCCAGGATTCAATTCGGACATTTAAGTAGCTTTTATAAACGTGTCTTAGAAAACATTACTGGTGTGCATCTTGAGTGCATTTTGGCAGATGGCACTGACATATTTTAAGATATCTCAGTGGAAGTTGCTTTCAGTTAAAACAGCTCAAGCATGCTTTTTAGTCTGGGTCTAGGTTTAAGCCTTGTCTGTTAATGACCACAGTCAACAATATGTAAAGAAATCAGACGAGTTTTTGGTAATTCCAACAATTTTCTCTAATGCATTCTCTTATTTCCAAACAGAAATTTATCAAAACATCTAAGGATTTGACATGCAATCTATTCAGGACAGCATCAGTCTAGTCTGCCATAGACTGCAGCACCCGTAGTATGAAGCTTTACCTGTGTGAAGACACATTTCTAGCTCTGAAGGATTTTTAATCGTGATTTTTGACACCCTAGAAAAGGGTCATACCATTAACGTTACCAGCACAGTGGAATTAAATGTGCTATAAAAATACACTCAGTCAGGGATGTGCATTCATGGTCGAACAACATAATGTGTTAAATTCATACACACAGTTCAGTTGAATGGCATTTACCCTCTTTAATGCTGTTAAACTGATTGTATGAAGCAAACTGTTTGCTGAAACTACCCACAACTTAACAACACTGAAGGAGCACACAATTTCTCAATCAATGGTGCGTGAAAGTTGCATTCATTACTATAATAGTAGGTACATGTATACCTACAACTCTCAACTCTGTAAGGTAGTTCGAACCTGAAGGGGACTGCTCATTTTAGAAATTTATGCAAATGTTTGTGATGAATGTGTTGGTTTTACAGTTTTTTTCTGATGGCTTAAGCAAATTTTTTGTAACTATTGGCTATTTTTGCAAAACTCTACACACAAATAAGAAAACTTTTCACCAAATCAGCAAAACAATTTAGTTCTCTTGCAAAAGCTAATAAACCTTGCTTAACTCTTCAAACCTTCGTAAAAATGATATTTTCGTATCAAAGAGTTTACACAAGCCATCACATTAATAAGCACACAATGCGCCAACTACACACTGATGGTATGAATAAAAAACACATCTGGCTTTTGCTTTCTCTGTGCACAAGGTAGGCTATGTCAGTTTGAGGTCATACTTTTGTCATAGTTCTGTAAACATACAAAAGTGAAAGTGAAAGTGACACGTGGTAACCCATACTTGGAATTTGACCTCTGCATTTAACCCATCCAAGTTAATGCACACACATTAGGAGCAGAGTAGTGAGTAGTTAACACACACACACTGCAAACGTGGATACACACACCCAGAGCAGCTGGCAGCCTTTGTGTGGCACCCGGGGAGCGATTAGGGGTTAGGTGCCTTGCTCAAGGGCATCTCAGTCATTTCCCATCGGTTCTGGAATCGAACCAGCAACCTCTGGGTTACCAGTTCAACTCCCTAACCACTAGGCCATGACTGCCCCCCCACAGGGATCCAAACTTCAAGTATTGGTGTTTATTTACACACATCAAAACAAACACAAGGGTTTTTTTCCAAGTCAAAACACAAAATAGTAATTTCACTGAGAAAAAAAAATAAAAAATCAGTCTACATCGTGTCGTCTCTCTGGGTCCGGCCACAAAATTTCGTCTACATCACATGCAATGTCCTCTAGTCCAAGGCACCGGGGAAAATATCTTCTGGAATGCCGTATCCAGGCCTGACATGATGCCTGGTCAATATCCCCAAATGCCTCCTCCATTGCCTGTAAAAGGGCTATGCATTGATGGGGATGACGGTCATAGACCTTACAGCACCAGGCAGAGAAGAACTCTTCAATTGGATTCAAGAACGGAGAGTATGAGGGGAGGTTGAGTACAGTGAAGAGTGGGTGTGTAAACCAGTTGCAGACCAAAGCAGCCCTATGGAAACTAACATTGTCCCATATGATGACGTATCTGATCTGCTCTGGTCTCTGAACATTAGTGAGCATGTCATGTAAGGTGTCCAGGAATGTAATAATGTGTGCAGTGTTATATGGGCCTAGGGTTGCATGATGGTGAGCAACACCATTTTGACTTATAGCTGCACACATAGTTATGTTACCACCACGTTGTCCTGGGACACTGATTATGGCACGGTGTCCAATAATGTTCCTGCCACGTCTCCTTGTTTTAGTGAGGTTAAAACCTGCCTCATCCACAAAAAGCAGCTCATGACCCATGGCATCTGCCTCTAGCTCCATCACTCTCTGGACAAGACAAAACAAATGCAGCACAGCAGGCCCATGCACAGCACTACAGTATGCACTTCCAGATTCATTACCAATGATACTATAGCTTACAGTACCTGCACATAGTCATATCGCAGTTGTTTTACACGTTCACTGTTTCTTTCAAAAGGGACTTGTTTCATTCGGATTCTGTTGCGGGCAAGTACACAACATAATACAGAAATGCTCACATTGTGTATGTTTTGGAAGGTGGTGTCATCCTCAATTATGCACTGCTGCATTTCTTGTAGCCTTATGGAATTATTTGCAATCACCATATTGTCTCTTGTTCTGCAGTGAACATTCTTCCTCTGCCCCAGCTTCTGGACGACTAGCAATTCTGTAAAGTAACAATTTCAGTATTTTTACGTGTATGGTATTGTTGTGTTTCTCAGAGCATGGCAGTGCTACAAAACTTAGTGCAAAGTGACTGTACTAACCGATTCTCATTTTGAAATGTCCTTATGATGCTTTCTACAGTGTAGCGGCTCAAGTTAGGCTGAACCCGTTGGCCAGCTTCCCTCAGGGTCATTCCATTGTAACGACTGAGACAAATCAGACACAAGCATTTGTTATAGTTTAACAAATGATATTTAGAACTCACTCTGGGATCTGTGGCCCCATCCCCCCAAACAGGGCAAGAAGGTCTTAGTTACCATGACCACGATCAGATAAGTTGGTTTTATGACTCTTAGCAATGTGAAACTTAAAGAACAGACTATCCTGCATTCATTTATCGTTGAACTGATTAACATGAAATTAACATGCATGAAGATCGAAATGATTTTGTACATGATATGCCGATAGCCGCGCAACATATTAGTATTACAAGAATCTTTCTTAGTTTCTTCATCAGAAACCAATCCAGCTGCCATTGCAAATGAGCACGCTTAGAACAAATATTCATAAATCAACCACAGAGGAATCTTCCCGCTTGGAAATTCCACCCTTCTCATTGGTCAAGCAAACCCGGAGAGGTGGGGCCTTTCTCAGGCTTTATTAGAGACAAATCCACAGTGACCTTTCTCTCTTCTTCTCTTCTGGCCTCTACTGCTGCTTCTTCAAGTTGATACTGTGGGGACCCCCACCCCCACTGGGGCCCAAGGGCCCCAGCAGGCCGTGAGCACCACCTGCCATCCTTTCACCCTCCCAAAGGGAGTCAGACTGCCTTTTCTTCAATCCAACCAAGAAGAAAACTGTAAACTTACCATCACTCTTGCAACGATCAACTCTTGGCTTCTCGGTACGTTCAGGGTGCCGTGCTGTCCAGCGTGGCCTCAGCAGGCCCCAGGGCAGCAGGCTTCGACTCACCACAGCCATGTGCTCACTCAGGAGAGAGAGGACTCTCTCAACCACAACAGCATCAATGACAACCTCAGGAGTTCAATGATTTCATTCAATGCGGACCAAGTCCATCGCAACTCCCACCATTTGCTCTGCGTGTCCTGCCGGCCCAGAGCCTGCAGGCCACAATCTGCACTCCAGCCATGAGAACAGCGTCGAAATAACCATGCAAGTTCATCATATCTTCTCCATCCAGCAGAGAATAAAACGATTGCAACTTGTACAGTGGCATTTGACACTCAAGAATTGAATTGTGTCCACTGCACAGACCATGCAAGTATCAATTTAATGAGGTGCTCTGAAAATGATAAGCTGATGGTTCTTTTCATAGTTAAATGGATATTTTCTATAGTTCCATTGCCTGCTTCCGGTTCCATATCACTCACCATTTTACCTATGCATGTATGCATGTATGTATGTATGTATGTATGCTTGTTTAGTTTAGTTATGTTTGTGATTTAGTTAATAAAACTTGTGCACAATATGTATTTGGTTCTGATTCTCTGCTTGCAACAAAGTCCATTTTACGATCTTGATCTTGTTACATGCTCTAAGCGCTGTACATGCTAAGAAATAATTATTTTTCGGTGGCCATGAAAGATACGCTTTTCTTAGAATAAATGAATAATCAAAAGAGTTTGTTGGAACTGATTAATTGATTGTAATATTAAAGGGGGGGAGGGGTGAAATGCTATTTCATGCATACTGAGTGTTTTACACTGTTAAAGAGTTGGATTCCCATGCTAAACATGGACAAAGTTTCAAAAATTAAGTTGTACGTTTGATGGAGTATTTCTGTGCCAAAAATACTCCTTCCGGTTTGTCACAAGTTTCGGAAAGTTTTTTTCGAGTATGGGCCTGTGTGACGTCAGATGGGGCGGAATTTCTTTATACGGGTCCTAAGGGCACTTCTCCCGGAAGGGCGCGGGCGCACCCGTAGACCAGAGCGAGAGAGCGAAAGCAGTACGCCCATCAAAGCGCTGTGCTCGGCTTTAGGGAAGTCATCGGCTGCACAGATTCCCAAAGAACCCAGCGTTAAGGGACCAGTGGATGGAGTTTGTTTTTCCAGAGCATCAACGGAGTTGTGCAAGTGTTCTTGTTTGTTCCCTGCATTTCGATGATGATTGTTTTAGAAACAAGGCCCAGTTCGACGCCGGATTTGCAGATCGTCTAATGCTTAAGGATGGAGCAGTCCCAACGATAAAGGTTCACGGTCGTGCGTTGGTGGTGAGTAAAACTGCTTCAAATGTCTGTGACGTGTGTTGTTAGCTATCGCCGCGTAAGCACAGCAAGTAAACAGTGAACAGCGCTCGTGATTCTTTAGCTCCGCCCACACGACACGCCTCCAGCCGCTCTTTTTTTTCCGGAAAGACTCAGTACAGCCTAACTTTCTTTTATAAATATAATAAAACTAAAGACTTTTTGGAGATATGAAGGATGCAATACTACTCTATAGGTACTCAAGATTAACATGAGATTGACTGAAACTGAGTGTTTCAAGTTACAGTTTTTATCAATTGTTTACACACAAATACTGGTACTTGAGACACAATGACCACAACATGTAACTCATTCACCAACCCCCTGAACCAATTCTGCTAAACTACAAGCACAATTCCTGCTTTACACTCAAATTGCAGTTCTAAAACACACTTTTTTCAAAACACTACACACAATTCTCTGCTTTTGGCACAATTTTCATGCAGAAAATCTCTTGTTTTCACAAGGAACACACTGCCATTCAAATATGCACACTGACTCATCACATGGGCAAACACCCGTCACACAGTTTTACAATTAGCAATCAGAGCTTTAGCAGAAAAGGGCAACAGGTGAGCTCTTCAATGGAGCAATGGATGCCAACATTGGATTACTGTACATTTTTACTGTAACTGTATACATTCAATTCTTCTGTTGTTTTGTATGTAGACCACTGTATGTACAACTTTGTGTTGGTTGGGATGTACACTGTGTACATTGTTTTTGTGGGAAAAATAAAATAGATTTGTTACCGTGCATTTGTGTGTTCTGAGTATAAAAACAATATTCTCAAATATTTTACAACACACTTAAAAGGCCTAAGTCATTATGATGAATGGAGAAGAAGTGTTTTGCATTCATCATAGTGTTTCACATTGAGCACATCAGTATTCAACTGGTTCTTATAAATGTCTATTCATATGATGGTTTGTGTATGTCATAAACAAAATACCATTTTGAGAAGAAATAACATTGTTTTGAATGTAAAGTTTCATTTTGCAGGAGAATTGAGGGGTTTTGCCCATTGTGTGTGTTTTTTTTTTTTTTTTCTGATTTGTGTGTAGAGTTCTGAGAATATGAGGCATGCTTTCGGAAAATGTGTGTAAACAATCGAGAAAAACGAAGAAAAAATATTTTTTGTTTCTACATTGCATTGGCGTTTCTGGTTTACTTGTTACCTCTCTCAGCAGATTACTTTCACTGTAGAACATTGTATTGAAATGTAGATATAAGCCTATGAAAGACCAAAGAGCTTTAGATTTAGAACAACAGTGTTTGCATGGTATATCCAAAAATTTATTATTATGAAAAAAGTGTTTGCCATTTGATGCAAATGCTTCTTTCTGACATGTGTTTATAGCATTTTGAATGCAGTATTGCATTTTGAAGGAGATGTGAGGCATTTTGCATTTTGTGTGTGCAGTTTTGAGAATTGACCCTTCGCAGGGAGCTTGATTGACAGGCGATCTAACCAATCATAATCCGCCATCCGCCATTTTGTCCGACAAAGCAGTCAGGAGAGATAGCAGATTAACATGGGAGAATTTGAACTTGAAAAACGGAATGTACTGACGCCTTTCCGCGGTTAAAACAACATTCCTACTTATGTTCATTCATGTTTATTTGATGCTATAAATTAACTAGAAGGAAGAGATGATCGGTTCACGAGCAGCTTTAACTGATGCTCTACAGCGATCTGTCAGACACATTTAAGAGCCACAAAACGGTATGTATCGTTTAAATTTCTTTTAAAAAATGACCAAATTTGAAAGGTGAGACTTTGTTTAATATGTCTAATATCAAAAGTAACCGAAAAGTAACCTGGTCTGTCCTGTCTGTCAGCGTGTTGTCAGTCTCCTCTCTGCTCCGCGATGTATTTTTCACTGCGTGAGAACATGGTGTTGCGTGAGAGCAGCGTAGCTTGTCGGGCATAGCGACAGTAACTAAGGGGGGCGGGTCTTTGCGAAGGGTCAATTGTGTGTAGAGTTTTGAAAAAAGGAGACTTAGTTTTGAAAACGTGTGTAAGCAATTGGTAAAAACTGTAATATTTCCCCTTTGAGCTAATTTGTTACACCATGGTTGATTATGTAATGGGGTAGAAGGGGAAGGACTACAAATTAGATGGACTACAAATGAGTTAAGACGCTATAAAGGGAAACCAAGCTGTTTAGACTTCCTCTTTGTGGTACCATGTGTCAAGTAGGAAAAGCTGTTTGGTGTCTTTCAAGGTGTAATTGCAGATGAAAAACCAAGGTGATTATAGAACTGAAGTGGGAAGGTAAGGGTTGTGATTTATGAGGACTATAGTGAGTTTGTCTAGTTTTAACATGTTTGTATTTGTTTTCTGTTTTAGTGTTCTTATGGGAATGGTGTTGATTGGTGCCTCAGATAATTAAGCAGATATATTTGAGAATACAGGTACTGATATTAATTGAATTATTTAATAGGGAGATTTGGTTTTAAGTTTTATTTTATCTTATATTTGTAATTTGTGTTTTATGTTTTAATGGTTTTAAGGTTTTTTAATCCTTGTAAATATTTTATTGGGCAATCATCAATTTGTATTATTTCTTTGTTTTCTTTACAGATGATGCATGATTGCCGTTTACTTTATTGAAAGCATTGGTGGCTTAATGGGTGTCTGAAGAGATGACTTTAATGTTGAATTGGGTCTTGTGTATGGAAGTGGCAGAGGGATTGATTTAATTTGTGAGATTTGTCTTTGTTTGTTGTTTTGTTTTGGACCTACAACTGACAGTGGGGTTCCCATTTTCTTGTATGTGGTTTACTCTGTTAAGGTTTGGGGAACAGATGGTAGTGGTTTGATTTTTCTTTACACTTGTGGAGGTTGGAGTGAAAGTGTGTTTATTGAACTTGTGAGTGTGCACATAGTTTCAGAGCAATTTCCATTGGATAGGATTGGGAACCCTGTTGTCTGTAATGGTTATAATTTTGTTTTTGTTTTCTCTTTGCCATCTCTGATTACCCCATGTGCTCCTTGTTAATATTGTATAATAAACTGTTATATTTGCAACGAAACACGGTGGTTGTGGCCCTCTCTTGAGTTCTCCTCATCCCTTGTGGGATGATGGGGTTACAATTACATGGTCCACTATTGTAGATCTGATGTCATCAGTAATTCTATTTCTTACTCTTCTTACCCTTCCTCTTCCCCCTCCTCGTCCTCCTCTTGCTCCTCCTCGTCCTCTTCCTCTAACTTCACCTCCTTGTCGTCCTCTCGCTTCTTCACCTCTGTGTCTTCTTCCTCCTACTTCACCTCCACGTCCTCTTCCTCTGCCTCCTCTAATTCTCACTCTTCTCACTCCTCCTGCTCCCTCCATTGTACTCCACACGGACAGATTACCTGTGGCTTATTTATAGTGCTTAGGCTGATTGCAAAGTGAACTAATTATCTAAAACAGTTTTCACATGTGACCGTGTGCCAGACAGTTGGCAAAATAGTGTAAATAATAGCCATGCATGTGTATAGTTTTGCTAGGAGTGTGTTGATCATTTGGAAATTGAGTGTAAAGTAGTGTTTGTGCTTTTAGTTTTGCAAACTCAGTGAGTGGTTTTGCTATAAGTATTAATAGTTTTTGAAATTGTGCTATAAGAATCACAGTTTAAGCATTCAGAAAAAACTGTAATCCTTCCTATACTTATTGATTTGTTTTAACTCTTATTCTTACAGTTTTTTTCCAATTGCTAACACACAATTTTGCAAACTAGGCTGGTTTTATCAAAATACTTAACACAATTCACAAAACCACACACCCAAACTGCAAAATACCTAATATATCCTGCAAAATGAAGCACTGCAACCAAAACTACATAGCATTATCAAAATCAAACTTTTGCACGAAATGGCACACACTTCATTTTGTCTAACCAATTTTGTCAGATTTTTGTCTAACCAACTACACACTGTTGGGCATTAAGAAAAGCACTCTCCTATGCTTTGCCATAATACTAAAATAGTTCAAATTGTAGACAATTCTTCAGATTGCTCACATGCACAGAACTATTTTGCAGATACACATACATACTGTTGAAACATTATTTATTTATTCACCAAACAAGTCAGTGCAACATATGCACAGCAGATATATTTACATTGGACTGAACAAAAATATGCTCACAAAAAAACAGTAAACTGAAAAAGATTGAAGTGTTAGTTTTTCTGAATTGCTAAAACATTAAACCCCATTTTCTGAACCAAATTCTCAATAGTCTAAACCAATTTGTCGAATAAATCGCTCTTTCTGTAAAACATTAAACAAGTTCAGGTAGTTAAATCACTGTTTGCAAATCTCATGCACTCTTTTTTTCAAAACTCTAAACACATTCTCACTCACTAAAACACATTTTGCACTGTGATGCAAAAGTTAAACACAAATCCAACACTCAAAATTGTTCACACTTATTTCTAATGATGTGACCAAACCAACTATACATAATACAAGTCAGTTCAGAGTCCTAAAATTTACTCAATGTTGCACTGAATGTTGATACCAACCATGGATGGAAACAATATAAGAGGGAGAGGAAGAGTATGTGTGTAAGAGGAGGTGAACACGCAGAAAGAGGATGAGGACGAGGAAAAGGAAGAGCAAGGTGTGGAGAATGTTGTCAAGGCTGGATCTGCTTTAGGGTTTTTCCCTTTGCTTGCAGAGATGACATTGTCTGAGATGTGGAGAAACTCCTCCAGTCGGACCAACATGAAGACATGATGCTGAAGCAGAATAAAATCTCTCTCGCTGACCTTGATGCACAACTCTTCTGAGTGTACTTTACTGTAACATGCTTTTCATTTAGAGTTTTTTACTGTAACCTTTTTGGCTTTTGCAGTTGGGTCACTGTATTTTCACATTATAGTGGTGAATATACAGACATTCAATATTCAGTACAATACTATACTTGCAGTGGATACAGTATACAATTTATTCGCCTTACTACTGTAAGTTGTCATTCCTATACTTTTTTACATAATTGCAAAATTTGTTTACTTTGTTACTATATTTTTTCTGTAAAAGCATTTCTTGGATTCTGTGTTCTCCATTTTTTGATGTGTCTAATGAATGATCTGCAGTGTTTATAATTGACTCGCTGTGTGTACCATCTGATAGCATTGTTTGGTTTTGAGCACAGACACGTTTTTGAGGCAATTGTTTGATTTTGCCAGAAGAGTCAGAGGTTGTGTGAATTTGGTTTTGTGTTTAAGGTTTTGAGAAAGTGAGTGATGGTTTCAAGAAATGTGTTTTAGCAATTCAGAAAAAACTGTAACAATTAACCATTTGGCCAGGTGGCACATGTATTGGCCAATTAGCTCATGTAGTGTCATTTTGAATGGCAGTGTTTTGAAGTGGCAAGCATGTGACTTTGTCAGATTGTGTCTTGTGCAGAAAACCGTGTTCAGTGCATTTAAAAAGTGCCATTTTGAATTGCAAAATGTGCGTAAAGCAGAAAATGTGTTCAGACTTTTGGAGAGAAGAGGTTTTGCTCTCTGTGTCAGTTTAAATAATTGTGCTGTGCATGTCATTTTAGTGTGTTAGCAATTGAAATAAAAAATGTAATAGTCATTTTATTTATTGAATAGAATGCATGTGGCAAGAGCCTATTTTATTCAAAATGATATGCTTCAGATAGAGAGAGAAAATTTGAGTATTTAAAGGGATAGTCACCCAAAAATGAACATTCTGTCATTTACTCACCCTCAAGTTGTTCCAAACTTGTATGAATTTCTTTCTTCTGCTGAACACACACACACACACACACACAAAGATATTTGGAAGAATATGGACTTCCATTGACTTCCATAGTATGGAAAAAAAAAATACTATGTAAGTAAATGGCACCCATCAACGTTTGCAATTTTTTTTGTAGATACATATAAATACATATACATATAAATATTATTAATATTAATATAAATAATTATTATATATTAAATAATTACATAATCATATAAAACAAATGAAATCAATTGGTCAATTAAAATAATCAATTATGGGCCATCAAAAAAGTGCCCACTCTAACCCCATGCCAAGATTATGCCCATATAACCCAGATAAAGCCCTTGTAAGATAAAAAGCAGATAAAAAGATATTTAGAAAATAAGCACTTTACATTAATACATCTTAATACTTTGCTTTAGAAACAGTATTTTATTTTATTTTTTATTTTTTTACACAAAGTGCCATCAAACATGCTTTTCTCCCAAATAGACACTGAGATCAGCTAACACGTTATATGAAAAGTCAATGATTTTTAAAGGCATGAGAAGAGTTTTTGACAATTCCAACAATTTCAGAGTCTTCCATTTTCAAACTGAAGTTGAGAAGAGCTTCGCAAAATAATTGAATTTGACTTCCAGGTTGGTGTAGTGAAAGTGTGACATGATTATATGACACTAGGCATATGCTTTTCATTTTAAAACTTGTTAAGTGTCAGCTCACCAGCATAAAGACTATTTTGCAATTTAAGCTGCTCCAAATGCCAGAGGTGTTCTTTATTCTATTTCTCTTCTATTTTTCTTTTTGTTACTTAGCTGCATTTATTTTTACGATACTATGTGTATTTACTTCTTATTTCTATTAGTCTATGTTCTACTTTTACTGCTAATTAAATAGGAAATTATTCTTTCGTTTTGCAATATTCGTATAGTGTATACTAAACTGAAGCAGTTTAAAGTTATTTAGAAAATGAGCTCTCGGATATCTTTGTATTGGGAATGGTTAACATGCCTTCTTCGACACCAAGTAATGTCAAAACATGCTTTTCTCCCAAACAGACCTTGAGATCAGTCAGTAATTAATGAACCTCATGGCAAGAACCAGCATTAAACGAACTGAACAATTTCAGGACTGACAGAGATTATGAAACAAAAATGATTACGGTCATTGTAATAGAACAATAATATCCTGCATACTAAAGTATTAATGTGCTAGATTAAAATAGGCCCATCCATTAGAGCACTGATTTTTCATTTAATCTTTATGGGAAGGAAATAAGATTCATAATCCTTTGATTTGCTAGGAAATGGGAAGCAGAGGAATATCTTTTAATAACCAGAGTCTCCTTGACAGCCAAGTCATGCAGAGCTGAGAACAGAGCACATCAGAGAGCAACTATTGTTACTGCATGGCACATATTTGAAGAGTGTTTTGACTGTAAAGATACAGAGAAACACATAAAACTGCCTATTTGTTTTTGTGAAATTGAAAAATTATTTTGGGGTCTTCTACAAAGAAAAAAAAAATTCTCAGCTTATTTCTCAGTTGTTAATGACACATGACACAAGACACAAGGTTTATAATATATACTTGACATTTCAACCCCAGCGTACTTCTTTGCATTCAACATATTACAGTTCACTTTCCATTAATAAATTGATAAATGTTTTTTTTCCCCTTAATTGGCCGCAAATTAGCACAGACCACACACAATGCCATTGTATATTAATATTATTTTGATTATTTCCTGCATAAGAATACACAGCTAACTAACTAGCGTATGATTTTAAGAATTATTTTGCTAATGTAACACGCTTAATGTAAAGCCTTAATCTAATTAACATCCCTTTTCTTTATAACATTCACAAATGCCGTCCAAGTCGAGCATTACATTTAGAAATACAAAAATAAGCGTCTGTTTAAACTATACTTCTCAGTTAGCTTATTTGCATAAGATGTTGCATGCAATGTATTGCAATGAATGCAAACAGTACAGTATGTAAAAAAAATCAAGCATTCGGCATATGTGCTGTTGATGTCACAAGTGCTGAAATGAATATGCATATTGAAAAAAATAATAATTCCAGAAATATGTATGTGGCTATGATAAAATCATGAATGGCTTAACTTTCAGAAAATATGTAGCCTATTTTTCAATAGCCCAAAGGTGAAATCCTTATAGAAAAGAAAAACATAATAAATTGGTGTGCATTTTTTATGTCCAGAATTGCGCATGTGCCAGGCTAGTCTTTGATTATTTGAAGTGATTTTCACATATTGCATAGCAGTCACTCACTGTGAAGTATCCCTAGATAGTTTTAGTGTGCCCTGGCATTTCTAAATATTTGAAAGGCGAGGCAGATGTGAAATTGAGAATTGAATGTTTATTTAACATCTCAGCACTCTATGTACTGGCAGAAATTTCAGAGACAGAGAGATAGCTCATTAAATCAGTGTATGCCAAGTTGGTCCTGTGTGTGTGTGTGCGTGTGCGTGTGCGTGTGAGCGAGAGAATGCATTCTCATGTGTTTGTGTGTGTTGTTGGAATGCTGTGCCCACAGTAAACACCTATGTGATTATGCGCACAACATAAATTAATGAAACGTCAACTCTGAGCAATAATCTATTTTCTGCATATCTCCATGCCGATAAATTAATTTAGAGGTCCTTTTGCACTTATAAAGTATTAATTAGTGGCCTTGGTACATCTGAGAGCAATTTTCCCAGAAAGCATTTAAGCTCGAAATTATTTGTGAAGTAAGCTTGATTTAATGAATGTTAATTGGATACCTTTCAACATTACTTTTTTCCCCCCACATCTTTTTGTTGTTGCAGTTTAGCATCATTCATTACAGTTAAACTGTGCATATCTCTGCATTATTGAAGCACCTGTTGGACTATGCGCGCAGCATACCTTTGACTGCTAGTTTTTAACGGTTTAATGAGCTCTTCTATTTTCCAGCATTTCTTTTTCTTTTTTTTTTTTTTTCTTTTTTTTTTTTCAAGTTCAGAATCAGCAGATAATGCTATTCTGTGCCTTCATTCCTGAAAAATACTTGGCTGGAGAAACCATGTATAACTGTAACACTTAGACAATGGCAAACGTTTAGCCTAAAAAGCTATGACATTTTTTTATGAGATTTTGGCTCAAACATCATTAATATATTAGCAGTTATGTTTAAAACTTGCAATTAAATATTATATAAGGTAAAATCCAAACGTATTCATTTGGACAGTTTTCAGCTTAATATGGTCACCTATATCATCACTTGTGCAGCCAAATGATTTTAAAAATCAGCTTAATAATGGGAGATAATTTGTGTGTGTTCAAATTATAGTTTATTGTTCAAATCTATCTGGAAGATCCAACTTCTGGTTAGTTATATTGTGGCAGGATCATGAAGGGATAAAGAAAGAAAAAGAAAAAAAAAAGCATAAGGCAATGGATACAAGAGTTTCCATCATGGAATATATCAATTAAGAAATGAAAGAAACTAAACTAAGAAATGAAAGCATGGCACAGATGTAAATCTATACAGACCTTCCTCAAAAACTGAGTTTCAATGAGAATCCACTGTAAATAAAATGTCAGATGACATCTCGTCTACAGTTTCACAGAAGGTATGTGGGAGACCAGCTGGAGGAAGATTCTTCGGAAACTTGACGAGACCAAAATTGAGCTTTTTGGACATCTAAATAAAAGCCAAACACTCCACATCATCCGAATCACAATGAATAATGGTGGTGGATGATTTTTTGCTTCAGGGTTTGGAAGGCTTGTTAGGGTAAAGGGTGAATAAATGAATGCAATAAAATACAGGGAAATCCTGGAGGAAAACCTGATTTGTGTTCCTGCAAGACAATGACTCCAAGTATAGAGAACAAAGCTACACAAGAATGGCTTAAAAACAACTATTTTAATGTCCTGAGTGAAAGTCCAGATCTCAGTCCAAATGAGAATTTATGGGTGGCTCTCCATGTAACCTGTCTGAGCTTGAAATAATGGGGAAAAAGCAGCAGCCAATAATGGAGACTTCTGCACTGCATAGGCTTTTGTCTTTATGATTTTTTTTTATTATTATTATTTTTTAAAGTGCATTCAAGGTTTACATTCTATCAGGTTATGTGTTTTCAGGGTATCAAACCCATGATCTTTGTTTTGCCAATACAGTCAAGCTACAGGAGCATCTAATAAATACCTCTTAGGGGTGAAAACTTAAGCAAACTTTCATTACATTGTTTTTAATATTAGTAAACATTTTGAAAAATTGCATATGAAAGAAGTTGTCTGCTAACTGTGTCAAAAGGCCAAATGAAATCCCCTGTGGTTAAATATTCAATATGGTTTAAAAATAAAACAGGAACACATTTTTATTATTATTATTATTTATTTTTTTATTGTTTTATAGACACAACTAGTGAAACACAGCTGTATTTTAAAATCAACCCTTTTATCAACACATTTGGTTACCTTCCCTCTAGTGACAGGGGATTTTGATTCATCCCAGTGATTCTGATACTGTATATTATAGCCCTTCACTACAAAAAAAAAAAAAAAAACCTGATTCCTTTTGATTTGTTCAATACAGAGACCCACACATGACATGCAGACCAAAAAGTGTTTATCGTGGCCACAAATTATAAATATTCTCTCGTTTCAATAAATAATGGTCGTGATTTACTAATCTGTTCCCTCATTTTAGTTAAATCATGGCCTCAAAATAGGTATTTTTTTGCACAAAAACATTTGTTTTAATGTGTGCCCTCGATTCAGTAAATCATGGCCACGTTGCAATAACTAATTATTATATTCTGAACATGATTTAGTAAAACGTGCAAACAAATTATTATATTGTGCGCACAACTTATTTAAATCAAGGGAACGATTTAGTAAAATGTGCTGACGTAAGTCGTGGGAATGAAATGTTAATTAATTTTTTTTTTTTCCACATGTCATGTGTGGGGCTTGGTAGTTCGAACGCATTCTCATCCTAGGGCGTCATATACTGACGCTTTTGACATTTCGTCTACATCGAACGCACATGGCACCCTTTAGCGTCAATATGACACGCACAGAGCTTTGTTCGGTTATGGGTAGGTTTAGGTCTGGGGTAGGGTTAGGGTTAGACCGCTAGGAGGGGCCTTCTGGCCCATATCTATCTGCGTCTCATATTGACGCTAAAGGGTGCCATGTGCGTTCGATGTAGACGAAATGTCAAAAGCGTCAGTATATGACGCCTTGGGATGAGAACGGGCTGGTAGTTCATTGACCCATTCTGTAGAATTCATTGTTGTGCCAGTAGGTGGCGACAAGTGTGTCTTTTTGTGAGTGTCATTGAATTGTTCAATCAATCTATTCATTCAAAAGATTCAACCAAAACAGGTATTTTATTACAATCTGTGTGTCTGTAAGAGACACCAGAAAGAGTTCATATTAGATCCAGATTCACACAACAAAAGTAGATCTGTCATATTTTCCTTCCGTTTTGTCTACTGACAAGATGTTTTTTTCATTGCCACTTCAAGTCTCAACGTCTGTCCTCGATTGCTAATCGCTTTTGTTACAGTCACTTCAGTGATTGTGCATGGAAGGGTTTTCAACTTTTAAAATTACACTAAATTACATGTACATTTTGAAGTGAAAATAACTAGAATGATTTGATTTCATTCTAAATAAAATTGTGACCCTAACCCTGAAAATGAAGAAGGCTCTTTTACTTTAAAATGTATTTCGATCAATATTGAAACTGTCCTTTAGTTCGAGAGGAGGTTGAGGATGAATTATATACAGTATGCACAGTATTTCTACTCTGTGAAACTAGTAAAGCAGTCTTACACTATACAGTAAGTGGCTCTATTATACTTTAGCATTGTTAAATGACTAGAATTCACACATTATAAGACCATGAACTGCAAGAGCACCAGTAAATCTATAAACTGACTTGCTTTCACCCTCTGGAGAGTTATGCAATGACCTCATGGGCACTAATAACATACATAGCTCCCTTTGCACAACATTTCTTGCAGATATAATGAGTTTTGCACAATATGGGCAGGATCAGCTGTATCTCTCCTGCCTCAACTGTAATGTTGACCACATTCATCCTGCAAGTTGTTTTTTTCTAATAGCCATTAGTTGACCAAGGTTCCTTGACAAGATTTATGTGGGCAGTATTAATCTTCCAGCAAGACAAGTAAGGATATATGTGGCTTTACAATGAAACATGCATCAACTAAAAATATTTAGCAAGTATGTCTCTTTTAATTGCATGTTATTGTATTTTTGTCAGTTGCACAGACAGAGGAGAAATTAAATTAGCAACACAACATCTGTGTGTGGTTTCTGTCACCTTCTCATACCTTCTCATACCTACTCTATCCTCCCCTAACTTCTCTGCCATTCACACTCACTGCTGAGGACTTCATGACCCACTTTTAAAAAACTCATTCTCCAACACCCCTGACATTCCCCACCACATGATCGCTTCACCCTTTCTGATACTAACCTCATTTGAGACTCAGACGAGGACATACTCCAGCTTCTCACCAAATAATGTGCAACCACCCTTATATCTAACCTGGATAATATGTCCTACCAAGTCATCTGGAAAGGCTCACACCCTTCACTGAAGTACCACAGGAATCAGTGCTTGAACTCTATGTGTTCTCCGTCAGCACCGGATTGCTCAGATCTATCACCCAATCACAGAGCTTCTTTTATCACTACTATGCTGATGACACTCAACTGTACATCTCATTCCCCCTTCAGCTTCTGAATCCGCAATCTTAGTGTATATCGTTGCATGACCCTTTGTCATCTTGAACTGGATGACTTCTCACCACCTCAGACACAATCTTCACTGAGCTCACATCCTCTTAAGATCTCCCTTACCAGATTTTTCATTTGAATGTCACAAAGTTAATAACTCCAGGTGTTGTTGTCTCCAGACTGCTGTAAACCAAAATGTCAAGTCCTTCTGTAGACTATATTAAAACTCCCTAATGTGGCTGCTTCCGGCTTCATGACATAAGATAAAAAAGCCCTTACTCAGCCAGGACCAGATTGGACTATAGTATATAACACCCTCTATTCTGGATTTTACATTGAACATCAATGCAGATTATGCATACACCAGTACAGTATTTGTACAACAAAAATTTACTCAATTAAGCAATTTATTATTATTTAATTAAATGTCACATTTTTCTATTGTTTTTATGCATTATTTTATTATTATTTTTGAAGACGGTCATATTACTCAACCTGTCCATAATGACGTGTCTAATTCTACCAATGACAGATGAATAGGTCAGAAGATTAATCTGTGTGTCTATAAGAGACACCAAAAAGAGTTCATATTAGATCCAGATTCACACAACAAAAGTAGATCTGTCCTATTTTCCTTCTGTTTTGTCTACTGACAAGATGTTTTTTTCATTGCCGCTTCAAGTCTCAACGTCTGTCCTCGAATGCTTATCGCTTTTGTTACAGTCACTTCAGTGATTGTGCATGGAAGGGTTTTCAACTTTTAAAATTACACTAAATTACATGTACATTTTGAAGTGAAAATAACTAGAATGATTTGATTTCATTCTAAATAAAATTGTGACCCTAAACCTGAAAATGAAGAAGGTTCTTTTACTTTAAAATCTATTTTGCTCATTATTGAAACTGTCCATTAGTTTGAGAGGAGGTTGAGGATGAATTATATACAGTATGCACATACTGGAATGGCAATGGTGTTGTGGGTTGTCAAAGGATGGACATCCTTTGACTTCAGTACCAAAAGATATGGAAATCATTTTCTCCTTTCGTTTGAAATTGTTGACAAACAGCGTTGTAGTTGAGACCAGCTCATTCGAGTCTGAGGCCTTGTCCACACTAATATGTTTCCGTTTGATCTTTTTCTCTCTGTTTTGGCCTTTCCGTTCACACCGAGACAGCATTTTTGTCAACAAAGACAGAGCTTTTTGAAAAAACGCATAAGTGGATACATTTGAAAACGCTGTTTTCGCTTTGTAGTGTAGACCATAGATATAAAATATACAGAGATGCCTCATTAGTGGCTATTTCTATGGGCCACTATACATAAGTCATCAGCCATATTGGAACAGTCAAAGCCGCCGGTCCTTTAACATTCGAAAACAAGTTGACTCAAGTATGAATATCTACTTGAGTTGGACACAAGTATGAATATCTATATCTGCAATAGACTTCAGCAGATGATTTTGCTAAACTTGACAAGATGGAGGAGTCAGCTAACATTAAAAAGTTACCATAATAAAACTAAAAACATTAAAAAGTACCATACTAAAAACATGTAATATTGCATTAATACATATAAAAACGTCTCCAGTTACTATCGTAACCTCGGTTCCCTCAGAGGGGCGAACGAGACATTACGTCAGCTGTGACGTATATGGTCTCTCCTCCCTTCTCCACTTTTGCTGAAATCTTATGGGCTAACGACAGCTGGGCGGTTTCAATACCAGAAGCTGCGCAATGTTGTGGCATCATTGATTCTTACTGTGAGTGACGAAAACTTGACCGTTCCCAGATGGCGGGAGCGCCAATGTGCCTGGAGCATAGACTGTAAAAAAAAGAGGGACGACGCACCTTCACTCTCTTCCATTGTAGAAAAGTGAAGCCGCCAATGTCCCAATATGGCGCTGATTTGGGACCTGATTTGGGTCTTGTTTACAACTGTGACAATGAGCGCTTAGTAATCTAGGCAAACATTAAACTTTGCTGAAATTATGTGTCTCGCTTTGGTCTACCCTGGAAGTGTTCTGTTTGCTCTGCTAAACTATAATTACTAAAACTAAAACTGAAACTAAATAAAATAAAAACTAAATAGAAATGTGTTTGCAAAATAAAAACTAAACTAAAACTAGCAAAACCATTAATGAAACTAACTAAAACTAAACTTAAATTTAAAGCAAAATTGAAAACGATATTAAAATAAAAACTAATTTAAAAAAGCAAAACTATAATAACCTTGGCGCTTACAGGATCAACTAAACGCTGGATTTTCAAAAGTATGTGAAATTTGCAGCTCCAACGTTCTTTAATATACAGATGCATGCCAGTCTGTTATTGCAGGGACATCAACTTTTTCCGTTTCTTTTTTACGTTTTCGTACCTCTTCACATGTCGCGGAACAAAACGAACTGTGATTGGTTACGTTACATGTCAGTCAAATGTCCTCTTGGGCGGTCCTTGACCATAAAAACCTACGATAGAGTCCAGACCTTCTGCCGTCCTGAGTCCCGCAAAAGAAAATAATCAGATTAATAATGGATGAATCAAATAGTCAATCGAGTAAAATCAATTTAGTGGAAGTGTGTGGTTTCGGGAGCTTTGTGATTGGTTGCTCCGCCCACAAATTACTTCAGTCCTTTGGGTAGGCTACACTTGTCACTGTGGCTCAGACGCTCCCTTTAAAAAGGATGGGGACATTGTTTGTGTTTTCTATTTGTTTTGTTTTTTCTTAGCATTTACAACACTGCAACAGAATATTACACATCCATACCACCCTGCCCCATACCATCCATACCATTCAGGCACCCTGAATTAGAGGTCTACACGGGTCCAAAAATTCAAGACCCGTAATGTGCTACACGGAACCGACCCGGACCCGTCTATTATTTCAAAAGCTGGACACGGACCCGTGCAGATCTGAGAAATGCCATAAATGTACTACCCGGACCCGGCCTGGACCCATCGATTATTTGAAAGCTGGACCCAAACCTGGCGGGAAGACACAGACCCACCTGGACCCGATTGTCACATATTCCACACTAAATTGCAATTAACAAGTCAATAAACCAGTTGCGAATTATTATTATTATTATTATTATTTTTTGTCTTACCTAATTTTAGTAGCCGCCATCTCCCTTCCTTGTAACGTTACCTGACTGATTGTGATGCATTACAATCCTCCGACAATAAAGTTCTATCCATATTATTCCTCTCGTTATTCCAAGCTTAATCCACTCATTATTTTGAATTAGTTTACAACAAAGATGACTGCCGCTGGAGAATTGAGATTTTACGAGTTCACACTTACAAATAAGTCATTTAGAATAAATGCATATTTGGCATACTATCCGAGGAGAGGCTCCGGGCTCGGTATTCGGCCCGAAAGTATGTATTAAATCAAGAAATAAACATTTTCGACACAAAAAGTCAGATTCCAAACTTGTCCGAGTCAAGACCAAGTCCAAATGTTCCATGACATTGAAAATACGGTGATATGTTGTTGTGATAGTTTGGAACAAATTAGACATGGCCCCTTTAAGAGATTGCTCTTTGCGATGCCATCTATCATTGCGCATGTGCGATGTTGAGAGAGAAGCTCAATGATTGGAAAAGAGTCCATAGCAGGTGTCTTTTTGGAAATATAATACTTAAATCAACACATTCATAGGAGTTCTTAATGTAATACAACATATATATTTATCTATAACAACAGCTAGCCTATACTTTGTTAATTTTTTACACTAATGTGCTTTTTAGGGATGCAAATGGATTGTGCAGGTGAACAGCAGGACACCCTATGATTGAACACCTGAGGATTGGGTAAGTCAAATGAATTAATTTGATCTTGTTTTAAAGTATATTTCAGTATGTTTTCTAGTTAGAAAGACATAGTGTAATTAATTTATTGTGTAAATAATATTTTAAAGAACACTCTATTTGATTTATCAGATATACCATAATATTAAAATTAACTCAAATATCACGTTATGAAATATACATAATCATGTAGGCAGCCTTTTCAATAGCATATTAAATAGCCCCTTAAACTAAGAGTGTTTTCACACACTTGGTCCGCTTCAAGGAGTATGAGTTTGGTTCTTTCAAAGAGTACTAAAGTGTGAAACCTGTAGAGTGAAATTTTTTTCAAGCTATAGGCTAATTGTTAATGTTATATTATAGTACTGGGTCTGGATGGTCGGAATTTTAAAAATGAATGGCTTTCAGTCTCTCGCTTGTCAGATATAGTGGAAAGGATGCTGATTTTTAGAAGGCAGCTGTCTGACTCTGAGATGGCAAACTGGAACATGGTTTGTGTAACATTAGCAACACATTATTAGCTGTCTGATAATGTTGTAGTGCTAAAAGCTAATCTTATCAATTACCGTTGTGTGTCTGACTTTGTAGAGAGCGATACATTTAAAGCATTACCCTTCTGATACATCGACTTAGACGACCCTGAATAAATTAACTTTCTTTTTCTTCTTATGAATCAGTTTCTGGTTCAAACATATATGACTGAATTTAACCAGTATTTCCACTTGCCATTGTGTTGCGTTTACTACAGTTGACTAAGTGGATCAGGTAGTCCAAGCTGGTGTGATTGAGTGGATGCGAGGACTAATCTGCGTACTAAATAAAGCAACGTTGTGGAGTAGTATTCAAGCTATTTTATGATGCAATTGTATCACAGTTTATTATTGACTGCAGAGGGAAATTATAATTATAATAAAACGTCACTCGATAGAAGAATACTAACCCCCTCCCCCCCTTTTTTTGTTAATTTTACTTCTGATCTTGATCTTGTTTGATTCACTATTGTGTATACTCAACATCGATTTTCATCAGATAATTTCCTCAGAATAAGTCATTTTCTTCCCTCAAGGTAGAACAAAAGAAATGTGTGTGTGAAATAGGTCTGTGTCTTAGGCATGATTTTATATTTACTGTATATCAGTACTGTGTTGCATAAGAGAGCACACAATAGAACGTCTCTTGTCTCTCTTATTGAGATGCTGGAGTCAGATGTGTATTAAAATTGAATTGACAGATGGGGAGTACAAAAACCAGTGACATTTGAGGAACCTTTGATTTTGTGACAACGTAGTTTGCAGGGCTTTTGACTGCTCTCCAGGGAAGATCCTTTGTCAGTGCCTTGCTCTGAGTTCCACAAGCGTTCCCACAACCATGTGAGCACGTGAGACGTTTTTGTGTGTGTCCCTTTAAATGCAAATGAGCTGGCGCTCCCGGACCCCTTTCAAGAAGAGGGTGGAGCTTCAAGAGCTCATGCTCCGGCATACCCGTGATGATAAAACTGGACAATCTCATGCACTGAACATATTAGAAACTGTCAGTAGCTGTGTTCAGGCTTCATGTTCAAACTGGAGTTGGACACTGATGGAGAAAAAGTGACAACAACGTAGAATGCAAAAGGACGTTTCTGAATGGTTAATTGATAAATGTATGTAGTTGATGTGGAGTTAACTATCTTCAAGTCAGCGATTAGCATGATATAATATAAATCGATTAGCATAATATATAAATCGCTATACAGCTGCTCGTGTGAGAACTGTTGTAAGATGCCTACAAAGCCAGATAATATATGCTGCTTGGAGATAGAAGTAGTAGATAGTTTAGCTTGTTTGCGGTTATAACTTATGTTGTCAGATTGCTTTTATGACAGGCTATTGCATTATTGTTATGTACTGTATTGCAAAATAGGTGAAAAGACTGATGCGACAGCTTGAGCAGACTCCCAAATGTATGATTGACCATCCTGGACTGGAGTTTGTTTAAACGTGTATTCTCTTCAGAATGCATGTAACATTTATCGAGCCTGCTATGGTCCCTTGCGGCTACGTGCAATTGGACAGTAAACATTTCGCACATTTTTAAAATTCGAACACGTTATTTTCTATGAGTGTACACACACCGGCAGCGCCATTCTGCGTCTGTCCGCAGCGCTCAGCTACGGCTCAGGACCTTGTTCAAAATCCTGCCGTGCCACAGAGCGCCATTTACATAGTTTTATATTCAATTTACATTTATTTGTCTCAAATCGTAGTTAATGATACTGACTTCACCCTGTGCTGCAAGATACATTTAATTTTACATTCATTTACAGAAATCACCTGCGTGGATGAAAATTGCTGATGTTATCGTATTTTCAGGTGAGATTCTTAATTAATTCAGTTAATGTACGCCCTGAGGTAAAGTGTTCAGACTGCAGACTCAGCAGCGATTGTATTTAAATGTACAGTACAATCATAACAAAGTACAGACATTATCTTAATTTCATAAGGTCCTTAAACATAACAATATTGCTGGCCATAAACTGAGAAAGTGAGCGTCCGGTGTGCGATACCTCGAGATGTCCTAGACGCGGCGCGACGCTTCGCTTCTCGTCCGATGTGTGACCCCCTTTAGTGTTGCTGAATACATCGTACAACTCCAGCTGCTACTCACAGTGTCTATGCTAATAGGGCAGATTGTCACCGGCTATAGGTGGGGCTTCTCCCTACGATGATGTCATTGTAGGGGGGGGAATCTGAATCTGCTTGTTTGATGAGACTGCTTTTGATTTATGGGAACTATAAAAAAATTAGTAAGTGGATTTTTATCATTATAGGCTGGTTGTTCTCACACACTGCGGACACACAAGGTGTTCAAACACCTTATAAAAGTGAATTTTGCATAATAGGTCCCCTTTAATATTGTTTATTGAACTGTTGTATAAAATCAACTCTTTGTGTGATGTTGATTAACTATTAAACGATATAAATGTATGTCTTGAATATTGGCGGCATTTTAAATGCATTTTAATAGACTGTTGCCATGTCCAAATACCCACCTTCAGTCTTTGCACTTGACCACTTGTCTACTTGCATGATGTATTTCCTGTATTTGTCCCATATGTTCAAGTAGGTGTGAAGACTGCAAGTGTGTATAAAACTTTTGATTACCGGATGGGACACTCTTAGAGTCTTGCAAAAAGATGCAAGTATTTACAGAGCTTTTTTTATTTTTAAATAATCTTCTAAATGTCTGTTCAGTAACGTTAGTTGTAACTAACATACGCGCACGCGCACTAGTGTAACCTACTAGATTACATCACGTAGTGTATGCATGCACTCTCTAGGTGTGTTTTTGTAAAGTCAGGGAAGTACTCGATAATGTCAGATTGCACATTGTTAAAACAACAATCACGATATTATCATAGACAATATATATCGCTGCTCAGTCACAATGCAGAAAACCATATTATTTAATTTATAGCTGTCTTTTTACGCTTCAATATTCACAGACCATTGATTTATTGTACAGCTCTATTTCCGATTATTTCATCCATCCATCAATTTGTGCGTTTTACATGACATCTGCATTTGCATAGTCCATTTTCATGACTATTCCAGGATTCCCTCTGCATCACAGAAATCATACAGCCTTATAGGTACTCAAATATAGGTGAACGTGTTTGATGTGTTTCCTCCTTTTGCAGCCACTTTGCGTCCACATTTTTTGAAAATTGGATATCTATCCTTGAGGACAACCATGCGTTCATTTTTTTCTATATCCAAAGTATTCCCATACTGAAAATGATAACTTCTTTTTCAACGGGGATACAGATTAGAGATAACAGTCTCTGTCCCTACATCGTCTCCGATGTACGTGTGTGGGTGGAGCAGGTTGAGTCTAAGTTGCTTATGTGCAGGTGAGATTCACCATCTGATTGACCATCCGTACATGTTCATACCGTGATACATCGGCATACCGGTATACCGTTACAATCCTATATATAAAATTAATGATCTTGTCAAATGAATTTTCAGTTTTAATGTACCTGTCTTAAATCCTGGCGGAGAAATGTAGTGTTTTCTGATCTACATGCTTCTGCTGTACTATAGCAGACCATCTTCACTTGAACCCAGGTTGAGTCTCTCGCTGGGGTGAAATGTGGCTCAAGGCATCTCTGACTGTTAACAGCTTCTCTTTGGAAATCAAAGTGTCTGTTAAGTCAGGTGTGAGGCTCACTGATGATTAACCACTTATGGCAGGTCTGGATATTAGAAGCCGGGCAGAACTAACAATACCACTGATCTCTGTGGGCCAATTAGTCCTTTAAGTTCTCATGTGAAATGCCTTCATGAAAATATGGAAAATACAAGGCTCCGGCGGAACATCCAGCTCGTGGGACATCTATCGGACCAGTACTGCTGGTTCTCATGACAAGCACCTCATATTTTGGTCCAGAAGGCTTGTGAGAATTTGCATATAGAATGTTATGCTTTATTAGGTATAAAACTTTTTACAATGTATAGCCCTCATTAATTCAACTTTGTATCAGACGGCTTTTATTCTACCAGGTAATCGCTTATTTCTGAACTTCATCTTTGGCTTTCATAATTTGCTGCATAATATGTGTGAGTAAAAGTTACAGAAAAACAATGTGTTAATGAGAGCGTGTTGTCATTATCCCCATAGTCTTTCTGAGAAGATCGGACACCTGTTCACTTCCTCCCCTGTGACTGGTTCTCAGTGAGTAATAAGTTAGTGAGAATGTTTATCTAGCTTGATGTGGCCTTGGATTATGTGTATGTGTGTTCTTTGCAGAGGGTGAGTGGGCAACTCTGGCGAATTAGCTGAAGCACAAGAGAAAAACAAGTGGAGCGTGTAAACTCACTGGCAGCATTCATGAAAGGGACAGTTCTTTTCTTCCAGTGCTATTGTGCTGGAATGCTTTTTGCGAAATGGAGAATCTCATCACAGAACACTGTGGGCCGAATGTAGGAGTTGGCCTCGGCTGGCTTGTATTTATCTAAAACACAGTTATATGATTCACTAACTTTGATTTCTACTGTAGCGGGTACTTGTGCATCAGATGAATTGGCTTAGGCTGAATTTACCAGCAAAACACATTCTTTCCCAAAAAGACAATTATCCATATAAAATAATATTTACATACTGAAATGATGTGTAGACTAATCAAGTTTCATTATTTCATTTCATTGCAGTGCTATAAGAGCTTCAGCATGAGTATGTTAAATATAGATGTTGCCTAGCAATATAACCTCGCTATTAAGTTGTTGCTTTTAAAGAAAATTATGCTTTGGAAGGGCCAATTAGCTGCTGTTCGTTCATTTTGGCAATTGTACTGTCAGTCTCGCACAACCTGAAAATGTGGCTCGGAATATGCATGTTGCTATGCATCTGTGAAGCTCCTCAGTGGGAAAAACATGGCATGGCCAAGCTTTGATCAACTGAGCAGCTATCAGGTTTGTGTCTTTAAGACTCCCATCCTTGAAAGGGATACTCGGCTCCCATACGGTGTGCATTAGCAATTTAGATCTGACAGGAGAAGTATTCTTCTGGATTTTGCATCTCAAAGGCATGTGTTTTTTTTTTTTGCAGCATCTTTTGCTGTCTGTCCGTCCACCCGTCCTATCGTCCTTATTTTTCAGCTTTGAAATGGTCAGTAGTCTGTGTAAACCTACATGCTGAGGAGAATTACTCACTGACTATAATGAAGAATGCATAATATGCCCAATTCTATTTTTGTGGCTCATGTTCAGAGTGGCCAAATCCTACATCCATCTCCCATTCATTAATCTACTCTCAATTGACTACAGGCCTTTGCAAATTCTTTTATCACAGGGAAGTGCTTCTAATAAAATCTGCAACCAGAAGTTCTATTGATCGTTCTAAATGTTAATGTCCAATGAGTATAGCCGTCAAATATGTCACTATTAAACCAGCAATAAAACATGCAATATTGTAATGATATTTACCAACAGCTGTTCGGCTGCTCTAACAATAGGCAGAAATCGCCACCCTTTATGTTCCTTGGCACTGGAAATCTATTGATCCTCCAGCAAGAACAAAAAATCTACACAGAATGTCAAGAGACATGCACCCTTAATGATGTTTTTGATCTAAAAGGGCAATAACAATGCCAACATTGCTCACTTCAGTGCATGATATATCTTCTCTTCATACACAGGCACTAACAAGCACACAACAAAATCTCCACTGGCAAAAGAAGGAAAACATCAGCTCTTGGAGTTTCACTGACTGATTTGCAGAGGGTCTAAGCTTTGTTATTGTACTATTATACTCAATAAGAGAAAATCTTAACTTGGGAACCAGCACAACATTGTTCTCACAAGATAAAAAGAGTTATCTGATTAAATTTGTTCACATGAGTGTTTTATAGTTTTTTAAAACTATTCTATGGTTATTATTTTCATCTAATATTTTGAAGGGTGCATCATTGCCTCCATTCTATATCTGTATAGTGCTGTCAAAGCAATTAATCGTGATTAATCGCAGCTACATAAAAGTTTGTTTACATAATAAATGTGTGTGTGAATATATATATATATACACACATTACGTAAACAAAAACTTTTATGTTATGTATACATGTATGTGTGTATATGTATGTGTATATACACATGTATACACACATATACATATATATTAAATAAATAAATGGCTATATATAAATTTGATAGCAAACCAATCAGCAGTGTTTTGAGTCGTTTGCATGTTTGATTACTTTATTAATATAAGGAGTTGCGTTATGGTACAGCTTTTGCAATATTTATTCTAAAGAAAAAAATAATCTTTAAGTTAATGAAAAATATAAATATAACTGGCAAATATAAAAATACATTACTAAAAGTTTTTTTTTTGTGAAAATTACATTTTGTTAAATTGCTAAATAAATGATTTTGTGGCCAGTGAAAATATTGGCAGGGGAAGTAATACTGGTCTGACTAAGATGGCAGGAAAAAAAAAAAATCCTTCTTGTTTTTTCCCTCTGAAGAGACATGTTTGAACCTTTAAATAGCTGGTATCAAACATTTGTATAATGACTTGCCTTGAAACAACCCGTTACATTTAGAGGGTAACACTAGAAAGACTGGGTGAAAATGTTACCATTAATTAACGGTAATATGTTTTCATTCATCATGTAACACATGAGAAACCAATGTTTTTTTTCTCTGACAACAACAGTCTGTCCAAGTGGCGGGGGGTGTTTGTGAAAGCTGTGGTGCCTTGACGAGATTGTCTGCCATAATTGCTTCGTTAAAAGCATTTGCTTTGTGTATACTAGAGTAATTAAGCAGTTGGAATTTTACATTACACAAGTGAAAATTAACAAAGAGCACATCTGGGTGTCCCTTAGGTTTAGTCATTAAAAAGCCCATTATTTTTTAAATTACTTTTTCAATCTTTTGGCTCCTTTAATCCGGGACTATTTCCCAATAGGCAGCTCCTGTTCCTTGCTTTTGAATGACTCCTGTTGGAAAGTTGAACATTTAGAGATCTCATCGCCCAAACCAGCTGTGTTTCTCCCAGCCAAAGCCCATTTCGAAGACAAACAAGGCTTTTGCAGTCTGGGAGCTGACTGTCAACATTGAAAAAAGCTGTGTATGTGCGCCATGCATGACTCATCAACTGCTACCTCTGAACTCTTCCCACCTCACTGCGCTCAGCTGAAACTTTGCTCACAGGGGCCACTGGTTCAAGCTTTGCGGTTCAGTTTGCCTCTTGATAAACCCAGTCAATTTTGCATGCATTACACAGTGATTAGCCGGTCTGTAGAGTGAGACATATTTCAAGTGAGTAGGGAAACAGAAACTCTCACTGAGATCTGAAAAAAAATGTTCTTAGGATGTTGTTTAATGTGTTAGTAGAGTGAAGGATCTGTTTGAACCACCAATAAATCAACAGTGCATCTAATTAACCCAGTGCTTATTTTAGGGTCGACAGCTACAAAACCATTGATTCCTTTTCTCTTTTGTTTTTACCAATTAAAAAGAATCCTAACCATGGAGCCAGCCTTGTCCCTCTCGGTAGAAACTGTGTTCCACGGGGCACCGCGATACGATCGAAAAGGGCACTTTTGCTTTCACGATTACGATCACGATTTCTTGCTGCTGTGACCTACGTCTACTGATTAGCCAATGCAAAATGCAACATGAAATGGCGTACTGATCAACGTGATATGGCGCTAAAACTACTTACCTGAATCTCCATTTGAAAAATTGCCAAGTTGGCCTCTTTACCCTAGCCATGACAGCGTCAATTTTCTCTTTCGCTTCCTCCTCTCCTTTTTATTTTTAGTGCACATTAAAAAAAACACAATTTCCAAAGTGCAATCAGTGCATTCTGATGATGTTTTATTCTTCTATTCCAGTGGTTCTCAACATGGGGGGGCCGGGGCCCCACTAGGGGGCCTCAACAAACTTCCAAGGGAATCTCAAGGGGGTTGACTTAAAACTATTTAAAATAAGCTAAAACAAGCATTATAATAAGCTAAAACAACTTAAAATATTGGGTCTGTACTAACTTGCGTCGTAGCCTACAATTCAACAGGTGACATCAAACATTCAGCATACATGTCACATACAGTCCATAATAATCGAGTGGTTTAATCAAAGTCATCCGAATTTATTTAGTTTAGTTGTGTTTTATGCTGTTTTTTTTTATTTAAGTTCCACAAACATAAAACACAAATTAAAATTCTGTCATTTACTCATGCCATTCAAAACCTGTTTGACTTTATTCTGTGGAACATAATATATTTTGAGAAATCTTTTTTTTTTTTTTTTTTTTTTTCGTACAATGGAAGTCAATTGAAACCAAAACTGATAACCAACATTATTCAAAATGCCCCCCCCCCCCCCTCCCCCACGGGTGAAAGTCTTTCAAGTTTGGAACAATATGAGTTTGAGTAAATAATGGCAGAATTTAAATTTTCTTGTGATCCATCCCTTTAAGAAGTGTTTGATAATGACCAAATGGTTTACCTCTACTGTGGATATGTCTGCGGTGGTTGGGACATACTGTATGGTATTTGATAGTGGCAAAGAAATATTGTGCTTCAAAAAAAAAAAAAAAGCATTGCTCTCACAGCAGGTAACAGTTCTACAGTTCTTCAACTTCAAGTTGCAAACCTGTGCTTTAACAGTAATGTGTTCTGGATTGCACAATCTGTTCTTCACAATGTCAAGTTCACCCTATATTATTTTGGCTGCTATTACTCGCCCTGCTGACTGAACATACTTAAGTGTCTATCTTTTACTTTAGTTTTGAATTATTTTGCTACCCCGTGTTATAGCTTTAACTTAAACAGATCGTTCTCAAGTTCCATCTTGCTCTCTTTGTAAAATAGGTATGATTACCTAAATATGTGAGGGATAATGTACACCCAGCCGGTTGTCCTCTTAAAATAAACCCCAACAGGGTGATGAGGACCCTGACGCAAAGCGGAGGAGTCTTCCATCAGCCTGAAGGGGATTATCCCGCTTATTACATGGCTACTTTCCACATAAGTAAATAATTAGACACGAAATATTGATCTGAGTTGAACTATTTTATTAGGCCCTTAAACGCAAAGCTTCCAAGGAGAGGGCAGTTGCAGCGCGGCAAGTTCAAACTAGACGGACATTTAAGAGATACGGTTTACAGTCATACAGCATTTCGCAACATAAATAATTTTGGAGATAAGAGATATTGATTTCAGATTAAATCTTAAATGTATTATTGTACCTGTTTGTTTCTTACAATCCAACAGTGTACAAAACAATAGTCACAAAATGGCTGCAGCTGCATTTGTATGAATCAAGAGAGAGCGAGTCCACGATACTGGATGGCATAATTAAATAACTGAACTCGATTGAGTTTTAATAATTTATTAGCTTACTAAATGCAAAATTTCCACAAGGAAAAAACATTCCAATGTATAGCACTGCTGACTTCAGTTACCCGGATGAGCCTGCGTTATCTGTTTTGAGCGGTCGTTATCTAGGAATAACATACCGCTGGATGGCGTGACTGACCAATCAGAATCAAGTATTCCACAAAGCCGTGTAATATAATCAGTGTTCGAATTGAGGGGGGGCTGGGGGGGTCCGGGACCCCCCATAAGCATCAAGGGACCCCCCATAAGGCCCAAAAAAATTACCTTGGGGGGTCCCTTGGTTTTTCATTAAAACTATAGAAACATAATTTATTAGGTAATATATATATATATATTAATCAAAGTATTGCGCTGCCGCTCCCATAGAAAGTAATTCAAATTAGATTTGCGTCTGAAAAGACGCTCAAGTGCGCCACACGCTGTTTTCTGAAGGAATTTACAGACTGTTGAATTTATAAACAGACACATTTTATTTATCGTGCCATTTATACCCCAAAAATAGTTTTTTTTTTTTTTTTTTTTTTCGTGATACGCACTGCAAACCCCTTGGGTAGGATTAGGGGTGTGGAGTACGTGCGTATTACACGCCATAAAGTGCGTATCATATGCACGCAAAAACTATTTTTGGCGAATAAATGTGTACGAGAAATACATTTCGTGCTAAGCACTTTCACGATAGTCTGGCAGAGTGGATCCTCATTTTCACCTCACAATGACGGTAAGATAATATTTCTTTCTTTTATGATTGTTTGGTAATTTACTGATCTGAATAGAATCGACATTAACGCTTATCCGGGACACGTGCGTGTGTTTTTTAAGGGACAAGTGAAAGAGAATTGCACTTGCCCAACCGGACAAATGCCCTGATTAAAACAATTTTCAATATCAAAAAAATAAAATAAGAAATAACGTAGCCTACTCGGTTACTAACGTAACCTCAGTTCCCTGAGAGTAGGGAAAGAGTATAGAGAGTACAAATTAGGGAAAGAAATGCCCTTTATAAAGCTAAAAAAAATATTCTGATAGGAGTGTTTTCCAACAGTGATGTAATGAAACATTGACAATTTAAGTTTGAAGGGAGTAAAGCCTCTGTTTAGGCTGGAAATGTAATTTTGACAAAAGAAGAACTTTTATTTTAAATAAATCTTAATTTTAAATCAGCCTACTTCAGTGTGATATTTTATCATATTATCATGCTTAACAATGAGAATTTGAATAATTGAAATGTGATGATCAGATGCAGATCTAAATCAAAGAATATGGGTGGTTTGCGGGTGGATTATTTATTTTTAACAGCAGATTCGGGGGACTCAAAGTGCACCAGATTAATGAATTTATCTTTAAAATGTACAAAATTTTCTTCCGGGGGGGCATGCCCCCGGACCCCCCTAGAGGGACCCCCCAAGAGCTTTGACACAATTCGAACACTGAATATAATACTATAATCAACACTTTTCACGATTAGTTAACCTTGAGAGGTGTAATAGTAAAAATGTGCTAAAAGTTTTCGAGAGAGGTAAACATGTAATGCTTTGGTATTTCATATGCAAAGATGTTAGCCAATCACAGCAGTGGGCATTTACACTGAAGTTTCACAGCAGACACGCCCCTTTAAACAAAGGGCTAAAGAGGGCTAAAATCAGGGTAGGAAAAATGCCTTTTTTTTCTAAATTGAAAATTTTTGATGTAAAAATCATACTCACATTATAAGTGCACCCCAGGAAACATCACAAAATAATAAAATAACGCAGTTCATGACCCCTTTAAATTCCCACAAAACTGAACATGTTAATTCTCACATTTAGGCCCTATTACTAATGCGTTTGGGTTTAGGGCTAAGGTTCGGGTTCGGATTAGGGGTAAGTTTAGATAAGGGTTTGGGTTAAATACACTTAGAATACACTTCAGTTGTCCTCCATGAAAATGTTTTACTTATGTTTGGGGTCTGTCAGATCCCAGATATATATATATATATATATATATATATATATATGTAATCATGTGTGTACTTTTACACAAATTTTGCAATTTATATAATACATTTTAACATGCTGATATTCTTTCATTGGTGAATACAATTTCAGATGTGCTCATACCAGTTATTTAATTAGATTTAGTTTTTCTGCAGTGTCTGTTTGACCCAGTCCCCATCGAAAGAAGAAAAAACAACAACTAGGGCTGTCGATGTAATTAACTAGTTATCAAAAAAAGATTCAAGAAACCAGTGCAATATCACACGAGTGCTGTTTTTATCCCAAATAGCATAAGTGCAAATGTGATTTCAAACAGAAGTTAAATAATTTTTAGACACAACATTCTGTTTTTAAATATTAAAAAAAATATTACCTTTAAAGCCAGAGCAGAACTGTTTTGCATCTGTTTTGTATCTTTAAGACTCAACTCTGAATTAATCCACTTTTAATTAAAATGTCCATTAATCTTTAATATTTGACCACTTCTTTACAATTTAAAATACGCTTCTTCTTTTTTCGGGCACCACCATTAATAGGCAAGTGTCATAAGGTGATATCTTCCACATTCAGATTGATATAAACTCCAACCTTATAACAAAACAAACTTTAAACTAATTTCAATATATCTAATAACATAATAAACAAGACAACCATAACTCAAATTACTGTTTGTCTTTTAACCTAAAACTTGGGTACCCCACATGTAGACACAACATGGTGTCACTGGGTTCCAGAACACTGCACCGGCGCGGCATAGTCTGATGACACTCGCCCTACCTGAGCTCGAGTTTGCCGGCTCAGCTCCCAACAACCTGGTTACGCCAACATATAACACACAATTTAATATTAATACATAAAACAAACAAATAATGAGAATGAGTGATATGTCCGGAGGGAATAACTGAAGGGAAGTACGCGTGTGCTCCCGCTTCTCCAATAGTGGCATTAACAGGTGAGAAAAGTGTGTGTGGTTGTTGCTTGCGTGCGTGCGTGCGTGTGTGTGCGTGTGTGTGCGATTATGTGCGCTAGTGCTGCTGCTTGCAGCAGTGAAGGTCACTTCCTCACACATGGAATGTCCTTGAATTTGTAAAAAATTGTATGAATAAATAAAAAGCTGGTCAGTACTCTTAAATCAATTGCGATATAGACTAGTGTCTCTGAATATTAAACCACACAAAGACTATTTAAATATGAATCCTGCATGTTCTGCATGTCTCTGTGTGAATAATTGGCACAGACGCAGGTGTCATTTACCACACACACACACACACACACACACACACACACAAGCACGCGTGACAGTCTCTGTCGTCATATGAGGGAATGCATGAACTTCATCTCCAGAGCCACTTGACTTGTGTTTGCTTGGTTTTATTGTATTTATATAATATTTATATTTTTGTAATTTAAGTTTTGCCATGAAAATAGCCTTAGATGCTGACATGGCATTAAATAAAACAATCTGTTTATCTATTCAGAGCCGCACTGAGAGTCACTTCCCGAACATTTTACCGTTTCATCTGAGAAAAATGTTGTCATATCATAAATGCACAGAAACTCAAATGTCTTCATAGCAACCTAGCTGTCAAAATAAATGTTTGGTTTAACTTTAGAAATTGTGACAGAAATATATTACTGTTGTACAGTAGAATTTAGCTACGTCTCAATGTAAAAATAATACTAACGCTAATAATAATACATTATTATTAAAACTTTTTTTTTTTTTGTGCAGCACTTTGTTTGACAAAAATGTTTAATTGCATATGATTAAGAGATAAATTAAATGAATTATGTATGTCTTCATTTGATTGACAGCAAAAATAAAATACACAACATAATTTCTGAAAATAAAAACTTTGTTTTTATGACTTTTTGTTTTTAATAAATTGTTGTTTTTATGAATTCAATTCATAATAAATGATTTTTGATTATTAACATAATTGGAATTTGGGAAAAAATAAAATGTATCCCATAGGGCCTTATAACATTTCCATGGCTAAAGTCTGATTATACTATACTATACTTCCGCTAACAAAAATATAAAGAACACCAGTTTTTTGTGCCTACTTGTAGGGCTGCAAAAAATAATACTTACAATGATATTTTTTCTTTACAGAAAACATTTAATTTTAGGGAAAAATGCAGGCGGGCTATAACTATAAATCATTAGAAAGGAAAACTTCAGTTACACTACACTAGAGAAAATATATGGATTATACTAGTTTCAGTATTATTTATTCTTCAGACAATCCTCTTTAAACTCAAGTATCAGCCCTTTGAAAAGTTTTCCACATTTGGTTTTTGAACATTGAAAATGAGTAAAATTCAACAATCTGAACATGCAGTCACATTGGGATCCCTATATCTATGGGGTTGAACCAAATAGGACCTTAAAAATGAAGATTTCAAAAGAAAACTTCTCTAAGAACCAGAATATAAAATCATATTGAGATATCGTTAATATGTTTTGAGTTACAGGCATGCAAACTTTGGAAAGAATAGCCTATTTATGACACTCTGAGGTATATTATATGCAACTGTGTTGATAGAAAAACACATTATTTGTTGTTCAGATATTCCTCTTTAAAATAAAAAAAAGTATCAGCTGTATGCAAAGCAACCCACATTTGACCCACAGTTTTTGGTCACTGAAAATGTGTTGACCAATTTACTCATTGAGCCGCATAAGATCTCCATATATCTGGGATTGAACCATATTGGGCCTTTGAAATAAAGATACCAAAATAAAAGTTTAAGAAGCAAAATCTATAGATTATGAGATCTTTAATACTTTTTTGAGTTGTTATATATAGGTGATCTTTAATACTTTTTTGGCAAAAAACACAATAATTGTGTCTCACACACCGTTGGACTTTGTTTTCAGTTTGCACTGTTTCCCTTAGTTTATTGTCATGGTTATTAATTGATTAGTCATTTAGTTCAGCCGTGTTCACCCGTTTTCACTAGTATTTAAAGGAGAACTCCGGTCAATTTTAACATTGAGCTAATTTTTTTGTAAATTTGGAGTGCTGTCAGTACAGAGAACAACGACAAAAAACGGTGTTGCCTACACCCTGTTATCCTCTTTTTAAAATTTGCACCCTGTTGACTTCAATGGGGCACGTTTTAAACCTGCTTTTAGCCTCTTAACATCCTTGATGTGTCATTACAAGTGCCCAGCCATGTGAGTGATTCCTTCAGAGTGAACACGCGGTGAATCTGACTGCAGTAGATGTGAAAGATATGAATAAAAATTATGTTATTTCAGGCAGCGCACATACCTGTATTTTCTTCCTGTTTTCGGCTGAAGTCCACAGTAGTCGATTGTCGAGTTCGGGCGCATGATCGTATGTACTAAACCTATGCGCGTGAACTCGACAATCGATTACTGTGGGCTTCGACCGAAAACAGGATGTAAATACAGGTATGTGCGCTGGCTGAATTAACATCATTTTTATTCATATCTTTCACATCTACTGCAGTCAGATTCACCCGTGTTCACTCTGAAGGAATCACTCACATGACCTGTGCACTTGTAATGACACATCAAGGATGTTAAGAGGCTAAAAGCAGGTTTAAAACTTGCCCCACTGAAGTCAACAGGGTGCAAATTTTAAAAAGAGGATAACACGGTGTAGGCAACACCGATTTTTGTCGTTGTTCTCTGTACTGACAGCACTCCAAATTTACAAAAAAATGAGCTCAATGTTAAAATTGACCGGAGTTCTCTCTGTTTCTGTTCAGTTGGTCTTGCCTCGCTTAACACTTTGTAGAAAATATCCTGTGTTTAGGGTGACCACCATCAAACAAACCAAATGTGGGACGATTATAAGTTTGTGTGGGACAATGTGGGACATTTTACCAACACTAAAACATAAACCACCCCTGTGTTTCTGCACCCTTCAGACTGATTATCTTTAAAGATGGGCTTTTTTGTTAGTTTTTTTATTATTATATAATGTCTAACTTAATAAAAACATTTGAATTCTGCCTTTCAGCTGATAAAAATTCTTTGTTCTTTAGTCCCTTCCAGAAAACACCATTAGCCTACATCACAATGTAACATAACATGTCTTTATTTGACATGCCATTTAAATTCAACATCACTGAGCCCAAAGGCAGCAGGCATCATGCAGATAACTATTTTATAAACAGTTCTGACCATGTCCAATTAAAATCCAACAAAATAAACAATGAACAAATAAAATATAAAACATGAAATTTGATCATTGACAGTCTTATATATTAAGAATATATTAAACCAAAAATATTTTTAGAAAGGATGTGAATTAAAAGAACCACAGCAGGCAACAAGTTGATACATTCTGTTAAATTAAATAATTTAATTTAATTAATTATTAATTATTTAGTTATTTAACAATTCAATTCATTTTAATTGACCGAATTATCCATTTGTTTTCTGACAGGAAACACTTGGAACGAATCACTGGTCCACATTTTGATTGACAGCTGTCACAACCTACTAGTGACTGTGTTTACTCCTTTCTTTTCAACCATTGGATAGGATTTTAAAAAATGGCTGTTGTGTTTGTACTTCTCACGAAGCGCTGTTAAATAGCCTATAGGTGAAAAACGACAGCGTAAAAAGAATAAATAAAATGCTTTCTTAAAAAGGCAAAAGAACGCATGCACGTTTTCTTAATATAATAATTAAAAACCAAGAGACCGATGAAAATGCGGGACATTTTCTCAATATGCGACGTGCGGGACAAGGGGTGAAAATGCTGTGCGGTACAACGCAAAGCGGGACGGGTGGTCATCCTACCTGTGTTCCTGTTTACCTGAGTTATATTAAAATACTTCTGATTCTTCTTTATCGTCTTCATGTTCGTTCCTGCTACAACCCGTGAATCTCAGTGCAAGGCCTAGACAAAATTTGCAGTGTTTTTTGAAGCATTTATTTTGATTGTTTAAAGTTCATGTTTGTTTTTCTGTGCCCGACAACCATGGATCTGCCAGCGGTACAGCTGTTGTGCTTTTAACAGAAGGACAGCTCACTCGAGGCACCTATTGAGGAATTTCTCAGAATCGCCAATGAAACATCATTCCCGGACGATTGCCTCTGTTTCTTTCTGCTCATCAGCCTGAACACCGCTACCAGAGCGCAGCTGTTTGGGCAAGGGCCTCGAGTGAGCTTCATGGACTTTGTTCAGTGGGTGCTGGTGTCCTATAAATCGCCGCTCACCGTAGGACCCATCAACGATGACACCAGCACCACTGATTATCCAGTGCCCAGCCAAAACCACTCCGACTGCAAGGATCGGCAGCATGAGCCCACCACAGGCCACGAGAGGGACTTCGCCGTGACATTCAAGCCAGCGCCAACGAGAGCCACTGAGCAGAACTTCACCATGGAGCCTGAGCAACGCGGGTCTGATCTGGTGTGCGAGCCGACTGTGCCATCTGTCACCGAGGGAGTGCTAGTGGAATTGGAGGGTATGGAAGTGAGCCCCATCAACCCTCCTGCCACTGAGAGTGAGTTTGGCAAGCACATGGGAGAACTGTTTTGATTTTTGAGAGGTTAACTTTCTGCCCGTTTTGCTACCATCTGAATCTGTCGGTTGCGTCTCTAATTCAATGGTCCCGCCAACCTCCCTCTCCCACCACCTCTCCAGAATGTTTTTGAGACTTTATTTTTTGGGGGATTTTACATCGCTCTCCAAGCCCCTCTCCAGTCGCCAGCCACGCCTGCCACCCAGTCATCGCTGCCTCCCATCAGCCCTTCAGTTTCACCTCAGCCTCCTCTTATTGGCGTGGATCCACCTCGGGACTGCTGGGAGCCATCTAGGGTTGGGTACCGTTCACATTTTAACTGGTACTTGTGCCTGAAATTCGGTCCCGGTACCCAATGGTACCTTTTTTGGTACTTTTGGCATGTTTACCTTAATAACTGTAAAAAAAACTAAGTCATTTGTAGAAGTGTTTTTGACATTATGGCAGAGCTGCCTTGGGCGCTGTCTGCCATTGTCTGTGATCCTCGAATATTAATTAAAACAACCATTTTAGTAATAAAAAATTATTTCTATGAAATGTTTTGTTTTCCACAAATTCTGTGTCAAAGACATAAAACATTAATTTAATTGATCTTTTATATGGAAAAAAAAAAAAAAAAAAGTCAAACAACATGCGGCACAACTGCGCTTTATACTGTTAAAATTACAACAAAGAAGAAAGAAGCGCCACGCATGCTTCAGTGTGTGTGTGTGTGTGGTGTAAATGAAACCACACGTCTGTGCCATTCATTCACACAGAGACACGCAGCACATGCAGGATTCGTATTTAAATAGTATCGCGCCCAGATGCGTACTCGGGTACCAAAATTAGGAACCGGTTTATTTAATGTGAATCGGTACTCTGTAGTACCGATGTAATTCGGTCGGTGCCATTAAAAGTACAGAGTTCGGTACCTCCTTCTGGGCATGAGGAGCCTGCGGCTCCGCCTCCGTCCTCAGAGCACGCCACTCCCCCTAGACCCGTTGCCCTGGCTCCTATGTCTACGCTCCTTCCAAACTCGATGTCAGTAGTGACCATCGGGCATTCGGCCTCGCTGGGCTCCCTGGGGACATCGGCTCCGCCTGGGTCGGACATCGCCATGCCTCTGCTGCGGACTTGCGGGCCGTCCGCTGCTTCTCCACCCCTTCTTCTGCGGCTAGCTCCGCCCTCCCTCAGGCTCCACCTCCGCCCTCGGTCGCTTCAGCTCCACCCCTGCTCTCCGTATCCCTGCTTCCACCTCCTGATCACCAAGGCCATCAGTGTCCCCTCGGTTCATCGGCTCTCCGGCTGCATGATGGGCTCTTTCTCTACGTTTTCGTTGCCTCTGGTCGTCCCCATGCTGGCGTCTGTTGCAACATCTCCATGGCTCCTCACTCCTGCGACACCACCGTGGGGTGCAGTCTCAGCTGTGGCCTGGATCAGTCACCATCTTCCTCTGTTCAAGGCCATTCCCTGGATCACTCCTCGACCTAATCCACCCTGGACTATTCTGTTGAACCCTCTCCTGGGTCCCTGTATTCCACCCAAGCCTCCTCCATCCATCTGCCGGCACGGGGTAGCACCTTGCAGGAAGGGGACGTACTGTCTCACACACACACACACACACACACACACACACACACACACACACACACACACAGTTTGTTTCTGCTACCGCCCATGACAGCAATTAATTAGATCAATTTTAATTGCTTGACAGCCCTATGAAACATAACTTGAATGGATATGTCCCATTTTTAAAGTGTGCAAATACTTTCTGGCAAAACAGAATGAAAAAGCAAATAATTTCTGCTTAATGGATTTTGAGTTGGTTAAATGAGCTTGTTGGAATCGGAGGCAAAAATAAGCGGTTAATAACAGGATCTCTCAACAGAACATGAAGGTTAAATAATGTGTATAGTTAGTTGAAATGTCACGTTGTTGACATTGTTCTAATAACTCATTGTTGGCGTAGACTGTGCTGCTAATTCAGGGCCTACTTTGTGGATGATGACTCAATGCTGTTTAAAACATTTAGGGATTACAAGGCTTCTGGCTTTGTATTGCTGTACACTAGCCAGAATATGTTTGTGATACAATCCCAAGACTGTACTCGTATCAGTTTACCACAGCATGTCTCTGCACACTTTGCCAAAGCACTCTCTGTATCACGTTTGCGCTCAAGGTATACCAGCATGAATATAAAAACAAACAGATAAGGAATAAAACCTTTTGTCCTTTAATCAGAAATCCACAGTGACAAAAGCTAGTGCATCACAATACCGCAAAGATTTGTTTCTCACTTTCAAAACCTTGTGCACCATGCTTTCTTTTCTGTAGGTTCTGTTTAGTTTAGTTTCTGTATGTTTTCAGCAGGAGAGCAGTTCTTGTATGAATGACTCTTAGATTCTCTGAGACAAACCACAGTCTATAGACACAACAGTTGCTGCTTCAATTGCTCTGTGTTCACACATTTTATCACACTGCCAAACGGCCTCATGCTGAAATCCTGAAATTCATGTTTAATGGTTGCCATGTCAACAATGGATTTATGGTTTTTATTCCTGCCCCCAGGGGTGCCCGTCTCAAACAAAATAAAAATCACTTAAGAATAAGGATGAATATGTAACTAAGTGTGATAGTTGATGGGTGCATGAAAGTAGGTGGAAGAAAATTCTGCGGCATGGGCCTTTAATAATATTGCTACCTTTGATGTTTTCCCCCAGAGTAATTCACCTATAAATTAGACATTCATTAATTTGCTAAAATTAATTTGTTATTTTAACCTTTTGATTTAGTTAGTTGCTTTAAATTAGACCTTAATTTATTTGACGAAATTCAGTGTTGCTTTTAACCTTTTGATTATGTCTTTACATGCAATGTTTAATAATGATATTGTTTTTCTTACTGAAATCAGGTGTGGAATGTTTCATGTCTGCTAGCAACATGTGTATTAGAAACACATCAGATTTCCATGGTCTCCATGTGGCAGCAGATTAAATATCAAATCAACCCATGCGTTGCCTCTCCTGTGGTGTGATGAAAGCCTCTCGTATTGTAGATATTTCCATGAATCCTCTCACACACAGCATCAATCCTGGTTACTTTATTTCATACAAGTTTATCCACACAGTGAAGAAAATTTTACTTTAAGGTACACGGCAGAATATTTCTCTCTTTTTTTTTTATATTAATGTCAACACTACCCAAAAATCACTGTCACTACAGTAAGTTAAAAAAACGTAATTCAGAACTTTTATACAGTGCCTCTAAGTGGACATGCTGATGGAAAAAATATAAGATGGGAGGAAAAATATTCCAATGTTCCACAAAACTTTTGCATTAGCAAAATCCCCAGGTCTTTTTTTTTATTTTTTTTTTTGATCTGCCAAATCTAAATTTTAAAACTAAAACCCAACAAAGAAGGTCACCTGTTTATTATTGTAAGCGGTTTCCTGTTTTATACAAGTCACCATCACCTCTTCAGAAGGGATCTTCAAAGTCCAGCATAATGTACTCGCTCGCCTTTAAAAATACTCAGAGTACAAAATATATTGCATCAAATATTTACAGACTTATTGGATGTTTCTCTTTTACTGTGAGGTCTGCAGCGGTGTAGGAGACTCTTTCATCCACCAAGGGTCCTGACAGTGGCTGCTTTCATAAAGGGATGGCATAAGATAAGAGGAAGCTTTGACCAGCTTGCCTTCCCATGATAAATCTTTATCATTTTAGGTGATGGTCTGACCTCAGAGGCATGTGCCAGCAAGGGGTTCTCATTAATACAACTTTAAAACCTCCTGGCTCATTCTTCCTATTTTCTTGACGCCTATGACCTTTCTAGAATTGCTGTTATCAAACAGGGCCTGCCTTTGAGTCTGAAGAAATGAAAGGTTCTAGTGCCTTGAAAAATGACACATTCATACTCTTGTGCTGGTGTTATCACTGTCAGACTGAAAAGACAGTGAGAGATGGGTCTAGAAATGCACAGTGAAACCTTCAACCCAAGCGATCACACCCAGTTGGGATTGTAGGTTTTTGCTTTGGAAAGTTATGTTTAGATGAATCTCGTGATGGTTTTATTCAAGGTGTTATATGGGTCGATGAAATTATGCTCAATGATGTTTTAATTTATTCAAAATTATAATAACTCTTTCCCTGCCCTTTATGACAACGATTCCCGCCATTGACAAGTTTTTCCGGCGATCTGTGTTTTCACTGTTATACGGTAAGGGCTATGTTACGGATCTTCTGGAATAGTACAGCATCTCCAGATTCAAAAACAAGTGAATAAAAAGATCTGCGTAAACCAGAATGATAGAAGTTTTTTATGCACATGTAAGCTAATGTGATACCAAACATTCAACAGCTTATAAATCAAAATGACCTAACGTTACAGAGAAAAAAGGTCAAACCCACAAAGAGGTATAGGACTGTGCAAGCGTTGATGGACTCGACCTACTCAATCTATGTTTTGATTATTATTTTATATTTATTTTTTGATGAAACACACTTTGAGTGTTTATAAAAAAATAAATAAAAAAAAACATGAAGCAGACGCTCTGTTCTTTAGATATATTTACTGTTTACGTATTCATACAACAAAATATTCTGGAGCCCATGAAAGTTTTGTGAATATGATCAAAAATGTTGGTGCTGGTTGGCAACTTATGAATTAATTTATTGTATGATGATCATGTTCTGAATTTATTTAGCTTTTTTGTACATGGTCAAAAATGTGATACAATTATTGAAAAATAAAAGCTTATTAGTTGGCATAATATTTTATTATTATTTCTTAGGAAAAAAAAACAGTTTTGTTAAAATATTAATATATATATATAAGTCTGCCAAAAAGTGCCAAATCAAAGTGATGTTGTGCAATTAGACCTTCATGACTGTGTGTTAATGTCTATAAGGCTCTTAAATTATGATAATTTGACTTTTTTTTGGTGACATGGCAAAGTTAGTTTAGGGTGTTTAATGTCATGTGGTGTGTGTCTCCCCACAAACTGATGAATATCAATAAATCATAATTTATTTTTATTTAAAATTATTAAATGTATCAAATGTTGTTTGTTGGAGACAATCACCTTCACATTTATTTTGAACCACAAGACCAAATTTTCAGACACTTTATCTGTATACGTGATGGAGTCAGATTCACTTCTTTCAAAGGCAGCTGCGTGGCATCCCTGTCCAAAACACACATCAGATACAGCTGCATAATTAATTCTGCTGCAGGTTTTGTAGACGAAAGGTCAGGCAAAGTGAATATTTCTCATGTCAGTTCATATTCTACTATGATGTTTGATGTGTAGAGAGTTGAATCTTTTGATTTCTGGCCATCATTTTGAGTCATTTTCAAAGACTATCTATCTTCTCTACTTTTCTCAAAATGGCTCTAGACGGCACTCATCGTTTCCAGGGTATTTGACACCATTTGATCATCTATTTTCTGTCATCTGTGTGGTCCATATGTCTTCACGTGCCACAGAAACCCACTTTATGTGTGATGATAGAATTAGAAGGAAATTGTGTAGGTTACAGTATTGGGCTGAAAGCTCAGATTTAGTTCAGTTCAATGTAAAATTGAGAAATATGGGATAGGCCTGCTCCATTACTAGACGATCTGGTAGATACAAGATATCTATATCCTATTTCTAAATCACATTTTCTTCAATATAATTCAGTATACGTGAGAGGATGGAATCAAATGCATACAACTTAATTTTTGCTAGATCTAGCCTATTTATGCTTTCATAAACAGAGAGGTTTGCTTGTGCAATAGATGCAGGATTGTATTACCCATGTGCATGTTTTTTACCCATGTGATTGGTTTGGTGCAGTTTTTTTTTTGTTTTGTTTTTTTTTGTCAGATTTATTTCCTCTTCTTATGCATTCACAGCAATCTTCATAGTAATTAAAACTAATCTTATATATATATATATATATATATATATATATATATATATATATATATATATATATATATATATATATATATATATATATATATATATCAGGCCTACAAAATGTTGCTGAAGTTATATATAGTAGCCCCAATATGTGTGTTTTTTTAAACTATGCTTAAATGTGCTGTGCATGCATTATATAACATATCAAAACAAGTGGACTTTTTAGAGATCTTTAGAGATGCAGTAGCTCAAAGAAGACTTTTGAAGCAACATATTTTTTTATTTTTAAACCAACGGGTTTTATATTTAAACCAACTGATGCATTGCTCAATTTACAAAAAGTATTTTTACACTTTCTGGTTATCAGATGTTGGTGGGATCATGTGCATGGTTAATGTGATGATTAACCTGTGGTTACTCTGTTAAGACACCGGTTTGAACTTGATAGACAGTCTAAAGAGAGTCAAGTTTCAGACTGCAGAAAATGTTGAATTTATTCATTTAAAAATGTTTATTCTAACTTTACACCTGTCATGCATTCCATATGGTCCATTTCTCATATTAGACAGCTACAAATAGGATTTTTTCCCCATGACTTCTGGCAATCAGTAGGGAAGTGCATACATTCAATTTAAATTATAGATTGCTTCATGAACTGTCCAATATCTGCATGCATTTTAAACAGTATATATTTAAAAATCAATATAAACAGATGCACCGTGTTTTGCATAAACAAAATTACCTGTTAGCTTATCATTTGTACTTGATTAGAAAGTGTTCAAGCATTTGTCCACTACTTTTTTTTTATTATTATAAAAACTGACAATATATCAAGTGAACACATCTTAGGTATGTTTAAAAAAAATCTGATTATTTTACTGCTGTTATTTAAGAATATATATTTTAAGAAAATATGCATTTTGTATGTTGTCTAAATGCACTTTGAGTTGTAAATGTAAGTCAACATCTTGAGGCTATAAAATGTGAACTGTATGAAACGTTTTCAATTTATGCAAATATTTTTTTTCATTATGATTATGATTCATTATGATTCAGTAAATTATTAGCGGGCACGGACATGGCTCCACTGCCCATGGTGTGGTCTGTGTTTATTAATGAACTCTATAATGGTCAATAATTGGTACCAAATGTTAGGACCTTAGTATGGAGTAAGCCCGTTGGCATTTAAAAGGGACTGATGTAACTGTATTTAGCGCTTTAAAGTCTTGAAGCAGAAAATTTGCCAAATGGTTTAAGCCCATGAGTGTTTGGGTTAATTGGTTGACCCAATCCTTCTCAATTAAATTTTTTCAAAACTTTGTTTCCTTTAGTGTGTAAAAGTGCATATCTATTACAGATTGCACCTCCAGAGGGATTGTACTTGCTAATTGATGGAAAGAGTAGTTTCTGCTCGAAGAAAGATGCAAACTTAGTTAGAAGAGAAGGGTCAAATAATTTGCTGCAATTGACATGAAATGGCAGCTAACTTGATGCGCTGTGACTTATTCCCAATTAACCTGTGAGTTTTCTTGACGGTGTACCGGTGAGAATTGCATGAAAGTTCTGTGGTAGCTCCTGTTGTACTATTTTAGAATGCGTTGTTCTTCAGTGATTGTAAGAGAGTACATTTTTAGCCCCATGTAGAGAAGGTGAGACTGAAAATTTTAAATAGTTTTACACTACATGCGAGGTTTCACAATTCCACATTTTTTTCTGTGATAATTAAAGCATTCACTAGTTAGAAACATTAAACACTACAGAAAGATGATCATGTCAGTTTTAATATCAGATATGGTTTGTGCAAACATAAGTCACACCGCTATATCATATTCTACTCGAAATTGATGTGTTTCTCATATTCTCTTCAGGGATATTATCACCCTGAAAGCCACATTTTAATTTATTCCAAAGAACTCCGTCAGCCCAGTTTTATTGTTCAATTACTCTAGTTAATTTAACCCTCTGTGCTGTTGTCAGTGTGAATACAGCTGTGTGAACATCTGGTGGCACTAATGGCATAATTGGTCTTGGAGTATGACTTGTGTATCTCATCCAGAGGTCTCACTGAAAATTGTGCTTAATTGTGTTAATTCAGACAAGTCACAGGATAATTAGGCAGAATCACTAATGTAATTCTTCGCCATATGAATCTGGTTTTAATCGGCTGGAAATGACAAAGCCAATGTTCACATTTTCGGGACAGAACGCATTCACATTTTTTTTTCTGAAGGTCTAGGGTATTCATTTCCAGCGATGTGGACTTCAAACTTGTGAAGCGAGCTTGAATCAGATCCCGGTCTCAATTACGAAGACCTGAATTGGCGAGTATGTGAGACTTGACTGTCTTTCTCACACTTCCTAGTGACTTGCCTTGGACTTCATGACTTGACATGAGTCATTCTTTCAGAGACTAAATTAGCTAAAAACTGATTGCTCTTTTGGTCAAGTGCAGTGTACATTTGATCAAGTGCAGTGTACATTTTATTTTATTTTGTTTATTTTTTTAGGAAAGAATAGAATAATAATAAAAAAAAAACTCCCTATCTCCCTGTTATTATGTGCACTTTGCTATTAAACCCCACATCATAGAGTCACCAGTGATGCTTCAGTCTTTATTTAATGTCATAAAACCATTGTGATTTTTGCACATTGTGATTTTTGTTTCTCATATTTTTGTGGTGACTTAATACAACCCTCTACATTGTGAGTAATGCACTTGCACATGCAACAACATTTAAATAATTACCATGCACTTGGCCTATATACTCAACTGTGTAGTGTATGAATTAAGTTATTTTGTCATCCAACATCAAAGTCTGATAGCCCCTCCCCTCCACTACTATTATATTTCACACTTTCTTTTTTCAGTTAATTAAGTGCATCCTCCAGGCATTTAAAGTGATTTATAATCACAAAATGGCATAATAGTGCATAAATATAATGTCTATCGTTAGCCATTGGCTAATAAATTGTTAGATTTTAATAATAATAATAATAATAATAATAATAATACGTTACATTTATATAGCGTTTATCTCGACACTCAAATCGCTTTACATGAAAGGGGGGAATTTCCTCAACCACTACCAATGTGCAGCATCCACCTGTATGTTTCGACGGCAGCAATAGTGCATCAGAACGCCCACCACACACCAGCTTATTGGTGAAGAGGAGACAGAGTGATGAAGCCATTCAGTGTATGGGGATGATTGGGAGGCCACGATGATGTACAGAGGCCAGTGGGAAAACTTGGCCAGGATGCCGGGGTTAAACCCCCTACTCTTTTTACGAAGGACACCCTGGGATTTTTAATGACCACAGAGAATCAGGATCTCATTTAATGTCTCATCCGAAGGACGGTGCTTTTTGACAGGATAGTGTCCCCATCACTATACGGGGACATTAAGACCCACACAGACCACAGGGTGAGCACCCCCTAACACCTCACTAACACCAGCAAACTGGTTGTCCCAGAAGGTCTCCCATCCATGTACTGACCAGGCTCAACCCTGCTTAGCTTCAGTGGGCAACCAGTCTTGGGCTACAGGGTGATATGGCTGTTGCCAATGATTGAGTTGGAGGCCAAGAATAAGTTTAGCACAGATATATTTTCACTCGCCTACACTTGTACACTCTGACTGAGCATGTGAGCGGACTATTCCTATTGATATCAATGGATGTGCAGCATATTATATGCACTTTAAACTTTAGTTTGTAGGTGCCCATATCCCCCTGGCTTGGCTGAGAGCACTCTCTCTCTCTCTCTCTCTCTCTCTCTCTCTCTCTCTCTCTCTCTCTCTCTCTCTCAATAGATAGATAGATAGATAGATAGATAGATAGATAGATATTATTTTATGTCAAAATTCCTGAGTTTGTTTGGAATTATTTAGCCTTTGAGACTAAACAAAAGCCACTGAGGGCAGTTTCCTTCAGTAGAGGGCATTTATGTGTCAATGTGTGTCTTCCAAATCATTAATATATAAATCATTCATTCCAGGATGGATGGACGGATGGATAGATTGATGGATGTACATTTTATGTTGAGGTAAAAATTGTCAAAATTTGTGAGGTAACAGTTTGTAAGTCACTTCATCAGGGTTTTCAAACTGGTGGACTCCCAGTGAGCCACAAATATGTTTTAGGGGGCCATGAAAAACTTAAGAGAGAAAAAAGTATGTTTACGATTGTCAAAAGTAAATGCGTGCAGTCAGACAACCATTAATAATTTTATTTAATTAATATATTATGTTGCAGTTCCTTATGAAGTTATTGTCTATTGTTACACTAAAAACTGCAGGGTTAAAAAATAACCCAACCTTAACCACACCGCTGGGTCACTATTGGACAGAACACGCCCTGGGTTGGTTTGACCCAAGTGCTGGGTTTTACCAATTAACCCAATTTTCTGGGTCATTCATTTGACCCAAGCAGTGGGTGAAATTAACCCTCTTGCTGGGTTAAGTCTTACTCATGTGCTGGGTTATTTCGTGTCTTTTTGCCTTAATACATTTAGCAACAAATATATGTTATATTACGAATGTAAAATAAGTATTGTCTCTGTAATACAATAAACCAGACAGGCTACTGTATATGTGATTTCAATCTCATTTAATTGTGTTTTTCTTTACATTTTTTATATATTTCTTTAAATAGAATAAATATATTCTCATTCTAAGGTAATAAAAACATAACGGTTCATTAAGTAAGGTCTTTATACACTACTGAAAATCTGCATTTCACTGACTTGTCTGTCAACAGATCCTCCTAAATATTACACAATGCACCTTTAAAAGTCATTAAGCAACTCATTTTAACTCTTATACCATTACGATTTCATTAAGATGTGTTGATGTATTAAGAGCAGCAACAAACATTTAAAATGCGACTAAATATCACGGGGGCCTTAAACAACTGTTGTCCTCAAATTTTACAGAGGATGACTCTTTTTGATTAATTTGATACACGGCATGCTGGAGAAACTCCCAGGCAGGGAGACACTGCTTCATTTATTTAACATCAAAAACAAAAAAAGCTTTGAAACAAAGATCAACAGCCTCCAGCAAATCCTCGGTCTCGATGGCGTGGCCTGGAACAATAGCATAGGTCTGACTTGTTCCCATCATCTCATCCCTGAGGCACAGAATGTGGAGCAATGCTCCAGTCATCTCATTTTGTAAATATATTAAGCTATGTTGGTCCCCACCTGTTGATTACACACAATCACTTAGAGTGTTTCAATATAACTGACATGCAAGTTAAGCTTTTTTTTTTTTTGTGGAAGTATCAAAAAAATAAAAATAAAATATATTGCAAACATTACCAAATATGACCAAATGTGAAAAACGAATAAAATGTCTATTTCCATTCAGTATTTGCAAACTGAATTATAGTAGCCTAATAAAAGAGTACTTTGGACTAATATTATCAACATTCAAACTATCAAGCTCTTGAAAGCATTTTTTTATTAATTTTTTTTGGCAAAAACGATCCTGGTTTCGACAGAGACATTACAGAAGACACACGCAGACTGTGCTGGAACTTACCCCAGTCGCTTCATCTGACGAGTATTTCTAAAATATGCCAGCAGACTTTCCACACACAACTCACTAGCTACATTAGCCGCCCTAGACTAATTTCCCGCAGATTTTACGTGCGAGCCCTGTGAGGGACTAAAACATACGGATTTCATTCAACACGCTTTCCTCACTTTTAAATACATAACTTTCCACAATGAATACGATAATTATGTGATGAATTTACAATTTAAACTGCATATTTCAAAAACGCTGCTGATATACAGTAGCAGGTTTACAACTAAGGATTTAACGATGCGGCATTTTGTCAAAAAATCGAACCGACTAGCTGTGGCTTTTTAATGTTTCACAGAATAAATACGTTACTCCTCACACTTCCATATCAAAGACTGTATGTTGAACTGTGAAATTAGCTTGCTGTTACCACAACTTGTTAAAAATATAGGTAAACATTCATATTAACTTACCATATAACTGCCCGCTCCGAGTGGCATGCTCCTCGAGTCAGAAGTGAAGAATCCAGAAAGTTCTGAAAAGAATGAAAAGGTAATAAACCAGTTGCTGGGTCAAAATAACCCAACCAGCTGTTTATTTGTGAATGACGCCCTTACAACTCATTTGACCCAGCATGAGCAACCCAAGAATGCGTTTACAGTACCCCAAACAACCCCGCATTTTGACCCAGCACAATCAACCCAACAATTTGTTTAAAGAAACAACCCAGCATTTTTTTGAGTGTAAGTAATATTATCATATTATCCTCAGTTTAACTTAAGATTTTTTTTTTTTCCTGCATTAGGTAAATGTTCATTTTTGCCCCTGCTGTCATGAGTTTTAACATGTAAATGTAATGGTGTTTTAGAGAACAAGTCAATACAAATTGATCAATGACTCAGACTCTGCCCCATTGATGATACTGAGATTTGTGAAATTGTGATTGCTTACGTACATATGAACTTTGACAGTTCCCACTTTCACATTCTTGTATTGTCTTACCAGGAAACAATACAAACAAACAATCCTTCAGTTCCTTGAAACAGTGGTCAGTACGAGGCGCCACATTGCTTTTGTATTTCCAGGCACACACCGATGGCCATTACGAATCACAACAGCACCTATGAGAGACTTAATTTCCCTGGGCAGCCCCGGCCATCCTCCACCACAAACAATGGCAGCAGTGCAGTCACATCATGTTGACTTAGTGAGAAATCTGTCCCCCTCATCCACAACGTTCCTCAGGCACAAAGAAAATGAAAAGGACAGGGGGAGGTCCACAGGGAAATAGCACATTATTTCTGAATTTGCTGTTAACCTCGTGTTGTCGTTAGCGAGACATACTCTTCTTTGGAAATAGGGGCTCAGGGATGATTCCGCCATCAAAGGCTTTTGTTCGTTGTGCATGTTCCTACTTAGTAAACAGGTACAAGGAGCTCCTCGTTATATCCCTCTGAGACTCCATTAAAGACTCTCTGAGCGTCTTCACGCACCCTCTGGTTCACTGCTAACTACATTTTGGCATCAATTGACACATGCTGGAAAAGATATTGATTAATTCATGCAGACCAAAAATTATCTCCGTTTTTTGTTCTGGGTAGTGGGTAAAATTTTGGAATATTTACATTCAGACAGCATCAGGATTTAAGACAAGAAAGAAGCAGCAGTGGCACGAAATCAATTAAGTGGGCTGCCAGGTAATAAATTAATTTCCAAGGGACAGTGCTAATATGTCTAATCCCCATGCGTCTAATTGTTTTACTCATGCTATGCAAATATAAAATGGCAAAAAAGGAATTATGGTTTTCTGTGACTTCTGGACACCATCTTTCTGAAAGATAATGAAAGAAAATAATTAGATTTTAATCACTCGCTCTATGTGCGCATCTGTCTTTGTGTACTTGTGTATCTGCTCTGGAAATAAGTCAATAAATCAATTAAATAAGTTGGTACATTTCAAAATCATACTGCAGCAGAGATTTCCAGATGAGTTTTTATGCACTCTACAAATTCTAGAATGACTTTTTAAATTAAATTTACACTTACCTGCCACTTATTAGGTACACCTTTCTAGTACCAGGTTGGACCCCCTTTTTTTCCTCCATAACTGTCTTAATTCTTCGTGGCATAGATTCAGCAAGGTGCTGGAAACATTCGTCAGAGATTTTGGTCCATATTGACATGATAGCATTACACAGTTGCTGCAGATTTGTCGGCTGCACATTCATGATGCAAAACTCCCCGTTCCACCACATGTGAAAGGTGCGTTATTGGACTGGGTGACTGTGGAGACCATTTGAGTATAGCGAACTCATTTAAATGTTCAAGAAACCAGTGTGAGATGATTTGAGCCTTGTAACATGGTTCTTGCTCCTGCTGGAAGTAGCCACCAGAAGATGAGTACACTGTGGTCATAAAGGGATGGACACGGTCAGCAACAATATGCAGGTAGGCTGTGACGTTTAAACAATTGGTACCAGAGTACTGTATGTGAGCGAAGTGAAATGAGGACATTAAACCCATTTAGCTAACATGATACAGATAGATCACTCAAATCATAAAAATGTGAAGGTTATGATGATGGCGATGGACATGAGCGGGAGGTTATAGGCTACTGAATATGATCGGGTGTTTCATTTAATAGACCTATATATCATGAACAGAACTTTTGCGAGATTTCAAAGCATACTTATAAATACTCAACGCATTCTCATCCTAGGGCGTTATATACTGACGCTTTTGACATTTCGTCTACATCGAACGCACATGGCACCCTTTAGCGTCAATATGGCACGCACAGAGCTTTGTTCGGTTATGGGTAGGTTTAGGTCTGGGGTAGGGTTAGGGTTAGACCGCTAGGAGGCGCCTTCTGGCCCATATCTATCTGCGTCTGATATTGACGCTAAAGGGTGCCATGTGCGTTCGATGTAGACAAAATGTCAAAAGCGTCAGTATATGACGCCTTGGGATGAGAACGGGCTGAAATACTTTAGGCGCAATTTCCTCAGGGAGCGAAGATGGAGTGGTGTTTTTGATATCAGTGAGCGAGGATTGGAGCAGGGAGTGGTATTGTGAACCTGGAGCGGAGCTGGAGTGGAGTGATTATTGAATACTTGGGGAAATTGTTGCCGCTCCACTCCCTGCTCACATACTCTGATTGGTACTAAGGGGTCCGAAGTGTGCCAAGAAAATATCCCCCACGCCATTACACCACCAGCAGCCTGAACCATTGATGGAAGGCAGGATGGATCCATGTTTGAATGTTGTTCACGCCAAATTCTGACACTACCATCTGAATGTCGCTGCAGAAATTGAGACTCATCAGACCAGGCAAAGTTTTTACAGTCTTCTATTGCCCAAATTTGGTGAGCCCGTGTGAATTGTAGCCTCAGTTTGCTGTTCTTAGCTGAAAGGAATGGCATCTGGTGTGATGATCTGCTGCTGTAGCTCATCTGCTTCAAAGATTGACATGTTCTGTTCTGTCCTGTACAGTGGTTTTTTGAGCTACGGTTCCCTTTCTATCAGCTGGAACCAGTCTGGCCATTCTCCTCTGACCTTTGGCATCAACAAGGCATTTTTACCCACAGAACTGCTGCTCACTGGTTATTTTCTCTTTTTCAGATCATTCTCTGTAAACCTTAGAGATGGCTGTGCGTGTAAATCCCAGTAGATCAGCAGTTTATGAAATACTCAGACCAGCCCATCTGGCATCAACCACCATGTTACGTTCAAAGTCACTTAAATCAACTTTCTTCCCCATTCTGATGCTCAGTTTGCACTTAAAGGGTTAGTTCACCCAAAAATGAAAATTCTGTCAGTAATTACTCACCCTCATGTTGTTCCAACCGCGTAAGACCTTCGTTCATCTTCGGAACACAAATTAAGATATTTTTGATGAAATCAGAGCTATGTCTCACTCCTCCATAGGCTGCTATGTGACCGAAACTTGCTGGCCCAGAAAAGTTATTAAAGAGATCGTTAATATAGTCCAAGTGACTCCAGTGGCTCAATCTTAAGTATATCAAGCGACGAGAATACTTTTTGTGCGCAAAAACAAACAAAAATAACGACTTTATTCCACTTTTAATTTCCTTCTCTCTGGGCCTCGTAGTGTTTTTGCGCTGCGCGTCTGTGTTGCACGTCATCACGCATCACACACATGACCGGCGTCGGCCAATAGTGAGCCTACGTGGTGACGTGAACACAGACGTGCTGCGCAAAAAGACTACGCGAACCAACTAGAGGCCCAGAGAGAAGGAAATGAAAAGTGGAATAAAGTCGTTATTTTTGTTTGTTTTTGCGCACAAAAAGTATTCTCGTCGCTTGATATACTTAAGATTGAGCCACTGGAGTCACTTGGACTATATTAACTATCTCTTTGATGACTTTTCTGGGCCAGCAAGTTTCGGTCACATAGCAGCCTATGGAGGAGTGAGACATAGCTCTGATTTCATCAAAAATATCTTAATTTGTGTTCCGAAGATGAACGAAGGTCTTACGCGGTTGGAACAACATGAGGGTGAGTAATTACTGACAGAATTTTCATTTTTGGGTGAACTAACCCTTTAAGCAGATTGTCTGGACCATGTCTACGTGCCTAAATACATTGAGTTGCTGTCATGTGATTTTCTGATTAGATATTTGCGTTAACGAGCAGTTGAACAGGTGTACATAATAAAGTGCTTTGTGACGTTTTTGCAGTACAATTTGATGTCAAGGAAGATTTTTGAGGCACATAAGTCATAAACATCTACAATAGAGTTATAAATAATGGTCGTGTTTGTTACATCAATGTTCCAACTAATAATGATCCTAATGAAATGTGCTTGAGCAGTTACTGTCATATGGATATATTATGCAAACACTACTTCTCAAGAGCATCTATTTACCAGTTGTTAGCCTACACAACTGACTAACGTTTAACAAATGTATGTGTATGTGAAAAGAATAGGTACTCTTAAAGACCCTTTAACTTTTTATGCACTGAATATGCATGTATGTTTAAGTTCAACCAATGGGGCACATCCCCAGCACATCCAATATTTTACTTGCAACCGCACTTGCTGTACCAATTTGCTTCATGCATTTAAGTCATCTTTTCTGAGATGGACTATAGTCTTTTTTTTCTACAGTAATTTTTGTCATGCTAAAAACACTGATATAAAATAAAAATGTACTGTAATTTCTATGTACCACTGCTTTCCTGCCACTATAGTAATTACTATACTGGCAGGAAATATGGTTAAATTGCTCAGAAAGTGTCCATTAATTAAGACTACATTCAACAAATTAGCTTTAGTTGTTCTTGTTTGGTTGTTGTATTTTACAAGTTGTCAGGGCACCAAGAAAGTCAAATAATTTCATTTTACTTCAGTTATGAGATATTTCTCAGCAGCTAGTTTCTGTATTTTAGCTGAACTTTTAATGGGATGACAAAATTTTCTCCAATTATTCACAAATGTTTTTTTGAGCCTGCATTGCACATGCTCAAATTATTATTTGTTTACTGTAGTTGATAGATAAACAGCTGCAATTTGTTTGTTCATGTCCTTAATCTTCAAAAAAAAAAAAAAAAAAAAATCCATTTAATTAAAATGTCATGTTTTGGCTTATTCTAAAAGCAATCTTGGTAACAAAAGCCGGATAATTACTTGTCAAATATTGTCGGGCTCTATTATTTACATGTATCAGTACCAGCCTGTTGAGAAACTGTTGAAAAATCGGCAAGAGACGGAGGATCTTTTACCTTTCCACCTACCACATCTGAAGTGCAGAGAGTACTACTTCATTGAAGAGGTGGAGATGCTTGAATACCGGAATTATTGGACCACGCACAGGAGGAAGATGGCCACTCAGATGGGAGATGGCTTTGATGGAACCAGCTGCTGGCTTTCCTTTGGCCCAGATCTCCTTGTGCAGTTCTCCTGCCTCCTGACAAGGAGACTTTCTACCTTTTGACTAGCACTTTCAGCTGGCACTGTTATCAGCTTAAGACTGGAATTTTTAACCTCTCAAGAGCTGAGTACAGCAGGTAACTCTCTACCTATCTTTTAATCTCCCTCTTTCCCCATCTCTCTCTCACATATATATATATATATATATATATATATATATATATATATATATCTGCTCTTTTTGCCCCGCCAACCAATTTAGGAGAGTCCTTGAAGCTCAGGAATGGAAAGAACTGCACTCTTCCCCTTTCAAGGCAGCCTGACGCATTAGTCTACTTTCAAGGCACTCAATTTGAGGTTCCACACTATGCCCTTCTATCTGCATGTTTGATTTGCTCTCTGCTGCCTCCAGATCTCTGAAGTGATATCTCACACCTCACATTTACTGTGACATAGATTAGCCATTTCTTTGTCATTTCTGGGGTACAGTAGGCATCTAAATTTCATCTCTATGACTCTTGCAGGCTGTTTGCACATTTTTACTAAAGAGAAATTCTAATGTTGATTACCTCATAAAATAATTTAAATTAGTCCCTTCATTTTTTTTTACACTTTCACGCAGGTCACTACAGTGGGCAGCTATTCAAAAAGCATTTTATTGCGTATGCATGGGTTTTAATGGCAAAGTTGCACATCAACCTTTACAGTGGACCCTAGTGCATCATCCTATACATTGCAAACAAGTGGCAAGCCATTGTATGTGGATTTTTTTTTTCTCTTTCTCCAAACCAAGATGGCCAAGATCCAGTCAGAAATGCCAAGTTGTATGAAGTTATTCGTCTGCTGGTGGAATGGAAACAAACTCAATTGCTTTTGCAATAACTGAAGCTGTATTAGATAGTCCTGTGCAAAAGTCTTATGGTGCGTTCACACCGGACGCGTTTAGCGCGTCAGGCGCGAGTCATTTCAATGTTAAGTCAATGCAAAGACGCGTTACGCGCGTAAAAAATTCCTGCGGCGCGAATGAGGCGTTTAGCGCGGCGCGGTAGACGCGAATTCGCCTCATTCGCTCGTCAAGTTCGCGTGAATGACGCGAATTGAGCGTCTGGCGCGTTAAGCGCGTTACGCGCGAATGATTTTATTAGTGCTATTTGTGCATTCACGCGTTTGACGCGAATTCGCGTCTGCCGCCCGAGTTGAAAAATCTGAACTTCTGCGTCAATTCGCGCCGCGTTAACCAATCAGGAGCCTGCTTGCATGCTGCTGTCACGTGGTGAAGTGACAGTTTATAATGTTATTTTATGTTTGGCCTCAATAAATTATTTTGTAATATGACTAAAATGCACAATAAAGCAAATAAAAACATATAACTCGATTTCAATATATGAGAGATACTCATTTTGTATTGAATGCTATTTATTCCATATCTATTCTAGATTATATGAAACATTATTAATCTAATGTAAAGACAACAAACACAATTTAGTGTATAAAAAAAAAATCACAGGACAGGTTTCATTTTTGAAGGCTGCAGCTCCATTTATTATCAAAACAAAAATAAATCACAGATTAGGTGCGGGCGAGGGTGAACCTCGCGCCGGGCTGTACAGCGCGGGCTCGTCAGGCAGCGACCACCACTCGAGGCCGAGGCTTATACGGCCTACGCTTTCCTCGTCAGCGTCCTCACCGTTAGGTCCACCAAACCTACCTCCTGGAGCAAATTGTGAAACTCCTGAAACCCTCCGGAGGGTTTGGTGGACCCGAGAACAGCGACGATGTCCACTACGCTGCTGTTTCTGCTCTCCAGAGCATATACGAGTGGTGACTCTCTCGATTAATGCTAATGCTAGATAAACATCTAAAAAAAGATGGCCGCCAACAGGTTTCGAAACTTTCGCCTCTGACGCGCGTGACGCGCGTAAATTTCGATTCAAACTTTTGATTTTACGCGCATCAATTTCGCTCTTGACACGCGAATGCACACAAAGTGGTCAAGCGTATAACTAGACGCGGCAGGCGCGAATTTGACGCGCTGTTCGCGTCCGGTGTGAACGCACAGTTAGGCATGTTAATACCCCCCCACCCCCCCCCCCCACCCCCCATAAAAAATGGTTTTAAGTCAGTTATTTATATCTTTTGCTGTTTACATTTCCAAACATTGTTTTTTGCCATTAATTGTAATAATCCAACATCCAGGATGATCTGATCTCACCATCATCGAGTCCGTCTGTGATTACATGAAGAAACCGAAAAAACTGAGACAGACTAAATCCAGAAGAACTGCAGGAACGTATCCAAGATGCTTGAAGAAACCTTCCTGCAAAGCTACAGTACTGTGAAAAGTACTGGCACTTGTGTTAAAATGCTGTAAAGTGAGAATGCTTTCAAAAATAAAATCACAAATTGAATTTATTTATGATTTAACTTCTATTAACTAATTCAAATCAATATATTGTATGGTGTAACGACCCTTTGCGTTTAAAACGGCTTTTGTCCAGGTACACTTGCGCATAGTTTTTCAGGTAGCTTTGCAGGAAGGTTTCTTACTTCTATACCGGCTGTTGTCAGACTCCTTGTGCATTCACAAATCTCACTGAATTATTACAATTAATGGCAAAAAGAATGTTTGGAAATGTAAACTGATATTTCCTACTGACACACTACAACAAAAGATATAAATAACTGACTGATATTAACATGCCTAAGACTTTTGCACAGTACTGTAGTTTTTTGTATATTTTATAGTTTTCACATGACTTTTTATCATTTTATTAATTGGTTTGTTAAATACACACAGCATTGCAGTGTTATTGCTGTATTATGTTTTATACAGTATCTCTTCAGTTAAAACCATAAACGCATGCTGTTCACTGTGGACATCTGAAAATCTCTTTGAAAAATGTTTCAAAAAATGTTCAGGCCTAAGAGCAATAAAAACACATAGGAAAAATAGTTTTGACTGAGGTTGTCACTGCATATTTTACAGCACAGACTTGTGCTTGTTATAGGGCCTTGTTCTTTGTTTGAGGGTAAAGTTATTTGGATTTGTTACCGATTTGACCTGCTCTAGAGCAGTTTTATTTAACATAAACAGAAATGCGTTGCATTACATGCGGAGAAGATATTTTGAGTCTCTCCCAGATGCTTTTGCTTTTTTTTTTTTTGTGGAGACCTCCTTTTTGAACCAGGTTTTGGCTTATTTTTGGCATTTTTGCCTGTATTGTAGGACAGTTGATACTTCACAGGAAACAATGTGGGAGAGAAAGATGAGGGTGAGATTGGAAAGTACCTCGAGCCTAACTCGGTTTGTCGGATGCGCAACCTTGCCATGTGTCAAAGCACTTTTGCATTGTATTAATAATACTTTATTATTAACATGTTATATTAAACTTTGAATATATATTATTTTATAAGAGGCTCAATGGGTAGAACTGCTTCCTCACAGCAAGAAGGTCCCCGGTCCGAGTCAAGGACCCAGGAGGCTTTTCTATGTGGAGTTTACATGTTCTTGCAGTGGGGATGCTTCGGTTTCCCCACAATCTAAAAACATGCACAGACCATCCAGGGTGTTTCCCTGACTTTGTCCCAAGAGGCTGGGTTAGGCTCCAGCATCCCCACAACCCTACAAAGGATACATGGTTTGAAAATGGATCGATTTAAAGGTACCGCTTTGTTCAAGAGTTAATATGTACAGTATTATGTATTATCGTGAATGTATTAGTTGGTGTTCAAAGAATGGGCCACAGATGTCAGCCAAAAATTGTACTAAACAATGTTTGTTTAGAGCATGTAAACAAGGAAGTGTCGTCTCCTCCCTTCTTGGTATCCCAGCACATAGATTGTGCCAAATTTACTGGGCCTGTATCTGTCTCAGTTTGATATGGCTGCGGTCCAGTTGGATGGCCAATTTTAATGAATCACTTGAGAATCTTCTACCATTTGATTTAACTGGGCAAAAATTTTCTGCTCCAGCAGCCGAACCACATTTCACACAAATCATAGAGATCAAATATGTCAAGTTGCTGCACTGAGTCTTATGGAAAACAGGTCATACCTATTATAATGGGGAAGGAGTCAAATTGCTGCACTGGTATCTAGACAGGAGCAGGTTTCTTTGTGTAAAAAGCTCATTTGGTGGACTTGTTCATTGGGTCAGTAGCTTGAGGTTATAGAATGTATTCATTCTGACTTTTCCTGTCACCTGCAAAGTGGGGGCTGGAAGGGAGAGGGTGCATTTTCTAAAGCTCTATTTTACGCTCAACCCCGCACCTGCTCTATTGCCTGGTATTGACTCCCGGAATTAACATATTAATTGTTTACCCGCATCCTCATGTTGGTTTTATGAGGGTTGCCAGAGAGACGAGCGGGTTGTGAGCATGCACGCAAGCATATGCACACTCACTGACGCTTGTTTGGGTGGGTAATCAGAGCAGCTTTGGAACTTTACAAGAAGTCATTAGCAGTCAAGACTATTGTGCAGACGTTCTGATTTCAAAGGTGCTCCACAACAGCTTGTGTGGTGAGGACTGATTGAACCAGAGCACTTGAAAGGGGAAGAGAGACGTCAGGTTCGCCGCATCCTGTCGTGGCCCATCTGCCTCCTCCTCTGCTCCCACAGCCAGCCTCCTTTGTAAGGAAGGAGGGTTTTGAACATCAAAGCTGAGGCTCGCTACCTAGGAGACGGAAACAATTAGTGAGGGATTTGGTGAAAGGTATGCGGCGGAGTTCAGAGACGCTAAACTAAAGATGGGCCGAACTGATATATCTGATGAAACTGTGTTGCACCCCTCAGCCAACATTGGGCTATATAATTACGCTTCAATCCCAAGTACAGCTTGCGTTTTCACGAATCCCTGCTTATGCCTCCCATAGATAACAACATATCTTGATTAAGATCTAATTATCCTGTATCCAGTGGGGATTTTAAATTAGTGTTTAAAACATGGCACCGCCCCGGAATTAAGTGGTGACACCGGTGCATTGGTCCGAATCTGGTGACTGATGCCATAGGTATATGAATTTCTCATTATCTTTTATATATTAGGGTATCCCCAGAGCTACAGTGCTGAAGGCCATGGCAACCTTCAAGGGAAACAGCTTGTTATAGAGTCCCCTTGGGCTGTTATAGTTCTGTTGAATGATTTAAGAGGAAATTTATAGGGGTTCTTTGTGTTCTCTGTGTGTGTTTATTTATTTATTTCTTACCTCTGTCTCCGGCAATTAGTCTCATTTCCATGTTCATATTTAAGTCAAAGGGCATCTTCAGATTATGTCGTAGTCTGCGATATTAATACACAAATTAATAAAAGAATGTGTTTTGCTTTTAAGTTGGTTCTTTTATGTGGTAAATGCACATTAAGTGCATGCGTTAAAGCTTCCCTGTTTACACTTTCTTCTTTTCATGTTTAACATACCATTTATCTTGTGGCTGTAAGAACCAGCACTTCGGAGATAACAACTGATATGTGGATTGCGCAAGAAAGAAAAGCATCCACATTATTAATTTTAGGGGGAAATGAGGAGCGCAGATTAGAGATGGAACTGAATAATTAAATCTAATTATGTGACAAAATGAAATAATAGTGAAGAGAGCAATAAATGCAACACTCCTCCCACTAAATCATAGAGCATTTTATTCATGTGATATAATTTATTGCCCTTGATTCCTTAAAGCTTTTCAAAGGATATTAAGTGCAAGGCAGGAGACTGTGTTCAAGCCGACAGATTTCAGCAGGAAAGTATCAAGGAGTGCATTAGACAGGATTAGAATCCTCAATCACTCACTGGACTGCAATTTAATATAAGGAATGTCAGCATCCTCCCCTCCCCTAGTACTATTAAACAAGCTTGTCTATCCCTTTCAATTAGCCGGTGAAAGACTAGCCCTGCCCCCTCCCTCGAGATCTGCTAAATGTGTTTATGACAACACAGCAGCACTAAAACTATAGGAAGAAGAATACATTACCATGTCTCTGTGTGTGAAGGCTTTCCCTGGTGTCCTACGTTACACACATTTATCACTAATTCTCAAGAACAGGGAAAAATAGGCTACAAAAAAGATTATATAAATTCAGAGGTATTTTATTACAGTATGTTAATTTTTCTTCACTGTCATTCACACCATCAGATATGTCAGATATTATAAATATTGACAAATCTAGCACGTTAGTCAATTAGTGAATGAATTAAGGCTGCATGATATTAAATATATAATCACTGAGCCTGTGTGGTGTCGTTGAACTGAGTGATAATTAGTGTTGATGAGTATGTTAAAATTCATTAAATGAAGACCATATAAAATAGCTGTTTATAGTTAGTGGTTTTTAATGTGATTATTAATGAATATTTGTGTTGAGATCCTTCTAGTGATCATGTCTGATTCATTTCAGGTTAATTTACAAGGCATGCTTTGCCTCATGTCTCAGAAATAAGTGCTGTAATATAGGGCTATTCAGTGTGATTTTTAACAATTTCTGTTGCAATCTTTTCGAAGAAATAATATAAGAGAGGCTTGAGGTGTTAGGGGTCATTCTCTCATGATGTGCAACCTTGGTGAGTCAAGCAACAAAGAGAGCATTGAGACCTTTAGGGGGGGGCGTGCAGACAGATCAATCTGGAGACAAGCCGAGTGACTAGGTCAGAGTGAGGCCACTTCAAAGGGTGTGAATGCACACCACTAGCAGGGACGCAGAGGGTTAGAGACCCTGACGAGAGGATTCAGTCATTCCGAGGCTGATGTGGAAAGCACTAAGCAGAGCTATCAGCTCAGAACAATGTCACATCATGACCTCCTTTAAAGACATGATGATGTTTCATAACCTCCATCAGTCCTGGCAACGTCACTCACTCACTCACTCACTCACTCACTCACTCCATATTCCATGTGTTAAATGTGTTTGACAAGATAGCAGCACTAAAACTATAGGAAGAGGATTACATTACCCTGTGCAAATTATATGCAGATGGTTCAGCTTGATTGGACTGGCCAGCTTAATTTGAAATGTAAATGCCTTATTTATTTATTTAATTTTGTTACTTACAGTAATTGTTCATCTTAAATTTCCAAGGTACAAGTAAGTTGCAGTCTAAATCCACCTGGAAATATGAGGGGGTGCTTTTCCTTGATTTGAATGGGCATGACACTCATGCCCAGCCACTGATGCAAATGAAGTGAGGCAATTTATACACACAACACTGGTAAATGACAATGATAATATGAAAGTTAATTTGCTACTGATGTCCAGTAAATTTGAGCAGGTGTCTTAATATGCAGCATGTGTTTACTCTGGCAATATATTAGATGATTTGTGTGACATTTATGGGGTGGTAGTGAGGCTCAGAGGAGTCATTGTGATCTGCCTAGTGGGTTTGCATTCCCAAAATATCCATTTGTGGCTTGTTTTACACTATTTGGGATTTTACAGCCCATCACCCAGAAATTTTCTCATCTGTGAGCATTAACTGCCTTACATACATTAGCAATAAAATCCCTAACAAATGTGCCGAGGGACTGACAACTGCATGTGTTGGCATAAAATATTCTGAACTATCTCTGTCTGGGAATTGTGATGTCTACTGCTAGTAATCTATATGGCAGCTCTCAGTTTTATACAAATATGTTTCGCTGTATGTGCATTACACTGCAGAGATTTGAAGTAACCTTGCAGCCCTTTTTAAAAGAGCAATTCATGTGTGTGTGTGCGCGTGTTTGCGTGTGTGTGTGTGTGCAATTCCTCCTTCCTCCACATTCATGAAAGTAATAAATGCATTTTGTGTAAGAGTACAATGGAGTGGACAAACTAGAGATTTTTATTTCTTTATTTTTTGGAAAGTGCATCCCTCTAATCTTCCCAACAATGTCAATTTAACCTGTTTTTCTGCATCTATGGATTGCTACGCCAATGTGTCCGACTGATAGAGGGCTAATTTAGCCCCAACGAATGGCCCACCTATCTCTTATTTAGAATTTATAGTTTGAAGCCTCTGTGCTGCAATGCTGCCCTCCAGTGTATACACCCACCAACCCCCTCCATCCACACGGTCTCTTAGCTTTAGGACTAACCATCCCAAAACCTTCCTTTTGTTAAGATGTCAAATGAGCATCTATTTAAAGTATTTTCCTCTCAAGCATTTGCTTAGACCTAAAGGCATGCGATTTATTTATTTATTTATTTCATGCATTCCACAAGCGTTTGTGAGCAAACATAATCTAAAATGCTGCGTGCACAGCCCCGGCATCGACAGAGCAGATGTATAATGCATGTGTGTTGGCACCTGACTCAGCATGCCAATGATTTTTGTTGCCTTGGATATGTGACTGGCACCGATCCAAATCTACACCTTCCCTACAAGTCCTCAAAGTGTATTTATATAGTTTTCATGCTTGGCAGGAGCTTTTCCTCACCGCCGGCTTGTAGCGGTCCCGAGGTGGAACGTGATTATGATTGCATGAGACATTATTGCCTTGTTTTGCGATGGCCATTATAAGGATCTCAGGGGACAGCGTACATTGACTCACTAGGATCTATACATCGCTATCTACAGGGTTCGACACTCAGGCGGCAATCAAGCTGAGTAGTTGAAGTGCAACACGTCTTGTTTGTTCATAGCTCCTTTTGGCTGTTGTCAGGCTCTTTTAAGATTGCAGGGCTATTTAGTTGCCCATTGTTGACAGTTTAAGTTGGAGCTCCACTTATTTGCTATCACTGTTACCACTTACATGGACAAGTGCTTTTGTTGTTGTTTTGTAAAATCTCAATAATAAGGATGACAAGTTGTAGTTATTTGTGAGAAATGTTGCAAGAGCGACAGAGACAAAATACAATACGATTTACCTCCGTCGTCCCTGATGACGAAACCCGTGTGTCCGTGACAACAACGGATATGAACCTTTCTCCTACACAACCCGTTGAACTCAATCGATAAGCCAACCTTTAAGGCAGAATATGCAATTTAGCCATGTTTCTGACATGTCCCTCGGCACCCTAATGCTGTTTTCATCTATAAACATATGTTTATATCCCGAACATCTTTTAAACTTCACCATTTAGCCTCGCTGACTCTTGGCAAAGTTTATGGAGGATGAGCCTTGCTTCTGTCTCGCACTGTAAACGCCAGTGTAAATACACCCCCACATTTCTCACGGCTGGCGAGCAGGAGCTGTAAAATGCTCAGACGGATAGAGCAATATTCAATTCCTCCCTTGAGTTAGAGGGCAAACTTCTTGGAGGGGCGTCCTCCCTTTGACGCGGCTTTGGAAATAAACTCGAGTGAAATAAAACCTCATCAGCGGTCGCATCAGCGACTCCTTCTCTTTTATCACCAGAGCTCAGATGAAGAACAATTAACAGCTCACCACGAGTCCGAGAACTGAATCACCCTGTAAGCATGCACACACACACCCAGGCCAGCACTAATGCATCTCCCATTGTGCACACTTCTATAAATTACCAGTGGTACGAGTAGGCAGATACAAATAAAGGTGATTTAGCTCAAAGAGATGCTGAGGGATGGCTCTCATTAGCCCGGAGAGGAAACGCAAGTCCGGACCTAACGGAGAGGAATTCTTGCCCATTAGCGCAATGGCAGCGTGTGTATTGATAGGTTTTTAATAAGATGCTGCTTTAATGGTTATCATGACTGAGTGGGTTTATGGTAATGGGGATGGGCAGCAGAAAGGGGGGCACGGGACGGTTCAAATGACTTTTTAGTCAGATCCGAAGAGGTCCACGTCGGTGAGCAAATGCCCCCTGTGAAGGGTGAAATGAAATAAGTAGCGTGATGATAAAGACTTCCTCTGTAATAACTGAGTGGCTTCAATGAGGATGGAAGTGATGAATTGGTGGAATGGACAGCACTCGTGTGTGGGTTTCTTCATTTCCTCCCATTAATCTGAGAGACTCATTTTCCATAGCACCCATTTTAACCCTACAATACTCTTGCCTGGAGATGTTCTAATTGTATTATTAGCTGCAAGTTAAGTAAATGAAGACGATTTAATCAGCCCTCTTTTTTCCCTCTATCTCTCCCTTGTGTCCCTGAGATCTTTCTATTAACAGAATTGTTAAGGGATCAATTTAGGCTTTTTTAAATAGGCTGACAACTCTATTGTCTCAATGACAAAGATACTGAAGATTAACCTTGTAAGAACAAACTTTGCAGCTGTAGTTCAGATGCCTTGCAAAGTATTTTCTATAATTAACAGGAAAGGCTTAAGATGTGTCGATGATCGCCTTGTGTACAAGCATACATGCTGCTGATTTGTAATGTGAATTACTTGGGGTTCATAGTGAGCAAAATAGAGCACTCTTGAGTGATGACATGTACTCTCATAGTCTCCAAGGTTCACATAGTAAACACAGTGCAAACAGTGGGTGGGTGGGTGGGTGGGGGGGGGGGGGGGGGGGTTTCGCACAAAAAGTATTCTTGTCGCTTCATTAAATTAAGGTTGAACCCCTGTAGTTACATGGACTATTTTAACAATGTCTTTACTACCTGTCTGGGCCTTGAAAGTTGGAATGACATTACTGCCTATTGGTGGTTCAGAAACCTCTTGGATTTCATCAAAAACATCTTGATCTGTGTTCCGAAGATGAACGGAGGTCTTACGGGCTTGGAATGACAAGAGGGTGAGCAATTAATGGAAAATTAAGGGGCGGGGGGTATTTTATGTATTTTATGCTTATAAGAGCCATAAAAAAGAATCAGGCAGTGGTAAAACATGCTGTAATAAAATATTTGTGATTAATAAGGTTATGTTCACTCCACAACTGAATGTGGCCCAGATTTAATTATATCTCAAAACAAATGAAAGCTATTGTTGCGAACTGATGTTCAGTGAAGGCCAGCATGAAATTACATATCAATTAATAATGAGGTTACAAAATTATAGTATAGGCGTTCTATGGACCTATTGTGGGAACCGCTGCTACACTAATGATAATAAAGCACAATTTCAGGTTAGAATGATGTATAAAGGCATATGAACACTGAAGTTGCTTTGGTTCCACATTTACACAGTATTAAATCATGCGTTTCGTTTTGATTTGTGTCATGGGGAGAAAAAAAAACAGATTTGGTCCACATTAAGCTGCAGTGTGAATGCGATGAAAATAGTCATTATACATAGCTAATTTTAAATGTCTGTCAATGAGGAAATATGTTTTTTAGAACAACGAGGTGTAGTTACAATCTCTACCAGCAGGGGCATGTTTTTTTTTTTTCATTTAAATGGCTCAAATGCATAGAAGAAGAAATGGTGCTCTATTTGCTTTTATTTTTTATTTTATTTTTTGCTTTAGTTTCAGGCCATTTCTTTTTAGTTCAACAACGAAGTGTAATTTCAATGTGTACTGCTGGAGGCAGAATGAAATTATCCTTGCAGAACAAGGTAAATACATTTTCTGAATAGGATTGTTCAGTCAGAAACGAAAGAAGCCTCAATGCCTGCTTCACTTCTGAAAATCATTTTCATATATGTTCACATATATTGCTGACTTGTCCATTTCTCCCTAGAAAGCATGGGATTTGTAAGAATCATTAATGAATGCACTTTCATCATAATGATCCTAATTAAAAAGGCAACCTGCATCAGTTAATCACCTCACTTTATGGATGAGGGCTCCTTTTCTTTCACAAAAATTCAACTTTATTTTGACAAGTGCTGGGAAGAGCCAGGAACTTCTGTAGCATACCAATGCCGAGATCTATCATGACCTGACCGCAAGCACCTTCAGAGACGACCCAAGTCTCATGCAGGAGAGATTTTATTAATGGTGTCTTTTCCCATCTGGGCTTTGAACCTCTATTTGTTATCAAACAAATGGGAAGTGAAAATGAACGTGAGGAGCCCAGAGACTCCATGTGGAAAAGAGTGGGAAATGAGTTCCAGTTGTACACCATTCACATGCTGTAGCTCTTGACATAGAGCTGCATTTTAAGCAGGCCGTCATTCGTAATCTACCTCATTCTCATCTACATAGAACCGGTGGAGGTAATATTGCGTTCCTCATTTTCTTGACACAGGACTTGTTTTGGCTGAATTCATGAACAGCACATGCAAAACAGCTCGATAGTGTTCAGCAGTCAATGGGCAGGCTAAATATTGATCTACTACTTTTTTTTTTTTTTTTTTTCATTTCGTGTTGATTACAGAAAATACCTAGAGCGATAGCAGGGTCTCTTTTCTTGGCCTCATTGTTATGCCAAGTTTCTGTTTGATCCGAGTAGCGATAGGCTAAAGGCGTTTTAAACCATGCAGATTAGGTTTGGATGAATGAAGTGTATCTGACCTAGATGGACTGCACTTGGCCTCTTTCGTTGCTGAAATTATATTCTTTTGTACCTTTTTTAGCAGGTCTATAAGTATATTCTCGAAAGCCATCCACTTTTTTGTGCAAACCACCTAATTGCAGGCAATTCTGCCAAATCCACAAAAGAAGCGATAGCATTCTTTTATTTTCAATCTGCTATATATAAGCGCATAATCCTATCACATCAGAAAGCTTACTTTCATTTACTGTAAAAGTGCACGCCTGTCAGCACTACACACACTGAGAAAGTCGAGTCCAAAATGAGGCAAACCAATCAGTTGAGAAATCTTTCTTTCTTTCTCTCCTCTCACTCTCTCTCACTTTCTCTCTTTCTATCAGACGTGGACGACTGATAACCAACCTCCCACTCACCCTCCACTCCTGTGTGTCTGCACTGTGGCGATAAGCAAATCAATATCCTGTCACTTCTCATTTTTACCCTCCCAATTCTGCTTTCTGCACCCTGCACAAGGTGACAAGGCCTGCTCCGTGGTCTGGCGGAGCAATCTCTGCACTTTTTTGCTGGAATATTCACCATCTCGTGGTACCAGACTGTGTTATGACTCCGCTGGGCAAAAGCGCTGGATGGAGTTGTAGTGGAATGTGTGAATCACATGATCTCAGTTAGCTTACACAGCGTTGCTGGAGGAGATGTGTTCACTCAAGCAGCACCATCTCTACTTCCCCAACGTGTTCTTTATCTGTACATAGTCTGTCCATGAAAAGAAGATACAACAGGAATGAAGTCATGTATACTTTTGTGGTGCCAGAATTGTCAGACGTTAGATGAGTGTGATCGCATTAAAGGGACTGTTCCATCAGAAAATAAAATTCGGTCATCATTTACTTACCCACATGTCCTTCCAACTTCTCATGCCCTTTGTTCTAGTTACAGTGAGAGACACTGACTTTGAGCAAAAAGTTCATCTGAATACATTTGATTCAAATCTGATCAAATTGGCTCCAATAAAGCAATATTTTGTGCAGTTTATCGCAATGCTTTCAACATTTCTGAAAAGATTCCAAAATCTTTGCAAGGTATAATTGAATTGTTTTTTGATTTATGATTTTGATTCCACGTCTAATGCTAAGACATGGAAATTTGGCTTGATCAGTTATATTTATATATCCAGATTGGGCGTATTTTAGAATCACTCATTTTGATTCAATTGAATTCTCTGTCCAAATAAGATTGTCTACCGAATAATTGCAGCAGATTCACTGTCGAACTCGACATGAAACTTTGGTGTGGCTTAGACTGTATAGGCTCTTAATATGTCTATTTTTACAACAGATTGTTCTAGTTCTCAAATCTGATTGGCCTAGAGCCTTTTCCAGCCATGCAATATTGACCAGTATCTCCACCGGAACTCATTTTTATCACTCCCCTTGCAGCATTTCTCACAGCGAGTGTCATGGCGGACAAGCAAACCACCATAATTTTACAACTACTACTGTTGTTGTGTTAGTAATGTAGTTTTAAGAGTTTTTTTTAGACCTCAAATATTCGACTTATACATAAACATAGTGCCTATTCGACTATTTGTTTATACGTTTTCGGAGATGTGAAATCAAATATATACAGACCTTATGCCTTTTCGGGGGTGTTTGATAAACTGTAAACTTTATATCCATAAAACAACTCTCATGAACTGTAATAAAGTGCGTGCTCTCCTTTTCATTACTGCCGTGACCAGTATCGCTCTGGAGAATCTAAACTGGATCACGAACAGTTGGTACTGATCCATCCTTGAGTAATTGTATTGACCCTCATTCACAGAGCAGGCCGGTGTAAAATGATTTTGCGCAGACATAAATTGAGGTATGGGGGTGCATCCCTTCAAAAACAAAACTAAGATATTGAGTTTGCTCTGATGTCGGGAGTACATGAAGACTGTTATGTTCACTCTTACTGTACATCCAACAACAAAACACCTGAGTTGCTTACGCTACATTCTTGTTACTACAGCTGCTCCGGCCTGGAGAAAATGGCAGACAGTGTACAACTCCCTCAGGGCGGGGTCTATCCTAATATGTCTGAGTTCATCAGCTGTTGTGGGCAGGGCCTGTACAAAGTGACGTCACTTTGCCCAGAATCTGTGAACTTGTTCCGAGACACTGCATATGATTTATGGGGATTAAAAAAGAAGAGTTGGTGGATTTTCATTAGTGGTTGTGTACTGCCAACACAGATTTATGTTCAAACACCATGTAAAAGTGAATTTTGCATAATAGCTCCCCTTTAAGAGGTATCATATTTAATCAGGTAGAAACAATCATTTAGTGTGTTGTCTTTTCCTTTGTTAAATATTTTGTGTATTAGGATTTTCACTCTCTAATACTGTCTAAAACAGGGGTGGGGAACGTTGATCCTGGAGGGCCATTGTCCTGCAGAGTTTAGCTCCAACCCTGAATAAAACATTTGGCTGCCTGCAACTTCAGTAATCCTGAAGACATTGATTAGCTTCAGGTGTGTTTGATTAGGGTTGGAGCTAAACTCTGCAGGACAATGGCCCTCCAGGATCAACGTTCCCCACCCCTGGTCTAAAACGTAGAAATTTGGCTTATATTGACAGAAAAATTAAGAATCAGTAATATTTATATTTCCAGATTGATTTAAGAATCACTTGTAAATTTAATTCTGTCCAACTAAAGACTGTCTGCCAAATAATTGCAGCAAATGCACTGTCAAACTCAGCATGAAACTGGTGTGGCTTAGACACTGTAGGCTCTTGAATGACAGAGAGCTGTGATGCAACTTCTCTGTAACATTTAGTTTCATGTTGCACATAATGTAGTCACATAATCATTAGTAATAAAACGCTGTGATCTTCATCATGACCAGATGTGAATTGCTCTTTCATAATGTCATGACTGGAAGTTATCCTTTTTTTTAACATTTCCCTCTGTTTGAACAGCCATTCTTAATATTATTCATCTTATGGATTATGAAACATTGTCATCAGAGTGAACACCGTAGATTGTGATGCCATGAACATTTTGCCCTTTTCTCTGCTTTTAAAGTCATTACATACCCCAGAATAGTACCTACCTCAGATCAGTTTGTATAGAGCATATTACTTTTTTTTTTTTTTTTTTTTCGAACTGCATTGCCCTGAGGTTATTCCTCATGGCACATCTAATATGATATCTCACAAATTAGTAATGATTTTAACATGACATGTTTTCTAGTATTGTCAGTGCGACTTTGCATATGCAAGCTGAAAATACATATAGAAACACAATGGCACCATACAATACAAATCTATATGAGAACAATATATTTATGCATACAATTTAAGACCACTGTTTTGGTGACCGCTATTTGCACCTTGTTTTTTCAGTTTATAAAAAAAAAAAAAGAAATAAGAATAATAATAATAATAATAGGATGTCATTCCAAAGAAGGTAAAAAATCACAGACATTTTATTTATATATATATATATATATATATATATATATATATATATATATATATATATATATATATATATATATATATTTATATTTATATATATATATATATATATATATATATATATATATATATATATATATATATATATATATATATATATGTGTGTGTATATATATATGTGTATGTGTGTATTTAAAAAAAAAATAGGATGTCATTCGAAGGAAGGAAGGATATATATATATATGTGCGTGTGCGTGTGTGCGTGTGTGTGTGTGTGTGTGTGTGTGTGTGTATTTAAATGTATTATTATAACTTTAAAGTTACATTAAATTAAGTTCTTTATTTTTTTTATGTATCTACTTATTTTATTTGATTTTGTTTCATATAAATTACATCAATAGTTGCTTTGCAGGAACTTATTAAGCATTGAGACTCCCCATAGTCAAACCTACAAGACAGAACTGGTGTTTTTTAACCTGTGTCAAAGTCAGATTATGCCTCTTATTGGCGGCTATGGCCTGCCCTAATTATAATTTAACAGAGCAAACACAGAGACTACTTGGATATCAACTGAACAAATGAAAAAAGATTGGAAGCATCCAACTGAAGGATCACCTTTTTTTTTTTTTTTTTTTTGTTCTTGTGTGGCATTGATAACATTGTTACGGCTTCACAAGAACATTAAGATAAGTCTGGCCTCTTACCCAGAGCGCCTTCACTAACACAGATAGAGAAAGCCTGTTTCTCTCAGGAGAAGTCCATATATCAGAGCCAATATATGAACGTTAAGCATGTCAATAGAGAGCGTCCACAGCTGAGCCCAGTTAATACAAAGAATGATGGAGTACTATCCTGAAGATTTCTCTTATTTGTGTGTATCGATCATTTAATTTTCTGTTTGCGATACGTGTACACATTACCTTGCCCATGCCCTGGAAAAGCCAGTAAATAAATATTTACAAAGGCACTTTTGATTTAAAGAGAGAACCATAAACCTAATGCTTTTAAATGTGTAGTGAATGTACTTTTGTTTTCAAGTGAGGAAAAAACAATTTCATGTTTTTTTAAAAAAGCTTTTCATTTCAAGTCGTTTTATTTCAAAACAGGAAAGTCTGATTAAATTCTTTCTAGCAGTAATAGGCAATGTAGTGTTTTAAATATTACAGAAATCTCATTCACAGACAGCTATCGCTCAATCATATCCACGACTAAAAATATGTCGTGCAGGCATTCATAGCTCTTGTTTCTTGCGTGAAACAGACTGGGAATGATTTGTTTAAATATGCAGTGCCTCGGGCGATGTCAAGTAATAGTATTTTCCAGTTTTCTAACATTTGCAAGGCCTGTCAAAGATCCATGCATGAAGCAGTGCATTGTGGGTACATTTTGTAGTGCTTGAACCTAGCCAATGAACTGTGGATTTAGGGAAGAAATGTCACATCTCGCAATGACTCAAATTCTTAACTTGAAAATGTCACTCATGTAGTGGCCTAATGAAAAATGGATGGGTCTGACCACCTCCTGCACATCAATAAGCTCTCTCCAATCTGTTCCCGCCGATTATTGCTTATCTCCACACTGGCACGCACCTATCACCTGCTGTAGGTAAATGAGCTACTGCATCTACACAGCAGCCAATGTAAGGCAGATATGCTTGATCTGTATTCATATAAGGCAAAATTTTAAACAAATCCAAATTGACAGCCGTGTCCAATTTGATATTCACAAAATACTCACAACGTCCCTGCCTGTGCCAGTTGTTCATCACACAGCTCTAACATTTGTAGGCTGTTAGATTTGAAGTATAAATTTCTAGTCAAAACACATCATATCTGGCGTCAAGTATCGTCTTTACCTTTGTTTGGCTGTGACCACAGGGCCTGATATCATTAATTGTTTTAACCTTTCAAATTGTCTGAATAATGCAATTGTTTCGTCTAATTGTAGAAGGGGTAACTAATTGTACCCATGGGGGGGAAAGTTAAGTATTAACATTGCATGAACAGTTGCTTTCATTTCATTTCACTCCAGCATATACCTTGAAGGAGAGTCAGTTAATTCAAAGAAGTCTGCAGTTTCTTGTAAGAAAAAAAGGATTTCACATAGTTTCTTTGAGCATTTTTCTTGTTAAATTTTTTTTTAGTTATAGGGTGTTTCTATTTTAGTAATAAGTACTCTTGACTGCACAGGGAGTCAGTTATTTTTAAAGGGTTAGTTGAAGGGTTTCAAGGGTTAGTTGAAATGCCCAACGCGCGTTCACACAACGTCTGCTCTCGTGTCAAAACAACACTTATGCATTGTGGTGCTCTCGTGAACGCGTGTTGGATATTAATATTTTGTAAATAAAATGGTTAATATTGCGCAAACAAAGCACTAGTGTCGCTTCATAAAATTGAGGTTAAACCACTGGAGTCACATGGATTACTTTAATGATGTCTTTACTACCTTTCTGGGGCTTGAAAGTGGTAGTTGCGTAGGCTGTTAATGGAGGGAAATAAATATTTCATTAAAAAGATTTTCATGTTCCGAAGATGAACGAAAGTCTCACGGGTTTGGAACAACATGAGGGTGGGTAATTAATGACAGAATTTTCATTTATGGGTGAACTATTCCTTTAAGTCTGTCCTATATCCAAAAACATTCCAGTTCATGTTCATTTACTGGCACTGCAAAAGCCAGACCTGTGTTCCTATTGTTAACTAAAACTATTAAAACTAACTAAAAATATTTTTGATTATTGAAATGAATCTGAAATAAAATCTAAATATTAGATGGAAAAGTTAACTTTTTTTTTTTTTTTTAGAAATGATGCCTTGGCAACTGAGTAAAATAAGTTTGTTTACTGAAAATTACAGAAACAACACTGAAAAAAAAAAAAAAAAGCTAAATTGAGAAAAGACAAAATCACAAGAAAATGACTAAAGCCGAGTTCAGACTGCACGATTTTAGCCCCGATTTTGGCTCGCCGACAGGTTTTGAGAAATCGCCGACAAATGCCCGAAATCACAGGCAAATCAGTGCTTGTTCACGCGAGTGACAATCACGCAGTGTGAATGAGCAAAGGCGCGATCTGAGAGAATCGCCGACGAGTCGCCGACGCCCGTGAGATATTTGGCATGCTAAATATCTGGACCTGTCGGCGATTAAAAATCCTGCTGTGTGAAAAGTGTTCTGACAAGATACAGAGCAGCGGGGAGTTCGGGGAGGAGTTATAGATCAGAATATCAGTATTTTAATATATATTTACAATTATAACAAAAAGAAACAAAGCACAAACATTTGCTTGACCAGCAGCAACAGCAGCACATTGCAAAATTATTTATTTACACACAACTCTCTTTGCAGAACACACAGTCCTTGCTCCCCTCGTCTTCCTAACCATTTCCTCCTGCATAAACTGTTTATTTTTCTCCTTTTTGCTGCAAATCAGCGCACAGACAATTTGGATCGCAATCTTCTTGCAGGCTATCATTTTTAATAACAATCTTGAGAATAGTCTTGCGAGAGCTCCGGTCTCACGCATGCGTGATCTTGTGTTATTTCCTTATCACTTCTCGCGTGAAACATAGTTTGCGGACCAGACAGAAGTTGTCGGCGATTCTTTCTTTTGTAAAGTCATGCAGTGTGAAACCCCCTGCCGCTAATCCATCGTGCAGTGTGAACACACCAGCAACTGAATGTTACCCCAGATAGTCATGCAGTGTGAAAAGAACAGTGACCCAACTACTTTGAAAATCGTGCAGTGTGAACTTGGCATAAAGGTGATGATACACAGGGCAACTTTTTGAGCAATGTCTGAGCAATGTTGCTGGGCAATGTTGCCGTCAACGGGCAACCAGATGAGACAGGGCCCATGACCGATCTAAATTATCCAGACAGAAATTTACTGCCCATTTTCAATGGGAAAGTGCCCAAGCAACAATCGATCTGCAAGATTGCCCAGCAACATTGCTCAAAAAGTTGTATCATCACCTTAAACCTTAAACTAAAAAGGAAATATAATTTGGCATATTAATAAATACTACTATAATAGAATAAAAAATAAATAGGGGATAATGTACATCCAGCCGGCTGTTATAGCAGAATAAACCCTGACAGGGTGATCAGAACTTGCATCACATTGAAGGGGTTTATTCTGCGATAACAGCCGGCTGGATGTGTGTTATCCCGCTTATTACACAGCTACTTACCACATAAGAAAATAATTAGACACAAAATATTGACTTAAGTTAAATATTGTATTAGGTCTTAAAAAAAAGTTCAAACTAGACATAGTTCAAACTAGAGACCTTTAAAGCCGGGGACACACTTAACGACGAGCTGAAACATTGTAAGACTGAACTGAACACACTTACAGACCGTTTCCAATGACTGCAGCAGATTTTAAACACCAACAGTGAAAACCGACTGCACGCGACTGTATTTGTGATCTTATAGTCCTTTACAGTGTACAAAACAAAAGTCGCAAAATGGCAGCAGCTGCGTTTGTATGAAACAAGAGAGAGCGAGTCCACGATACCTAGATAACATAATTAAATAATTGTAAACAAACTATTGATTAGAGTTTAAATAATTGTAAACAAAATATTGATTTGAGTTTTAATATTCTATTAGCTCGCCAAACGCAAAACTTCCACAAAGAAAAATCATTCATAGCAAGTGTAAAGCACTGCCTTCAGTTATCCGGATGAGCCAGTTGTATCCATATTTACCGGTTGCTATCAGGGAATAACATACCACTGGATGGCGCGTTTGGCCAGTCAGAATCAATTATTCCACAGAGCTATGTAATTATACTAAAATAACACCAATGATGACAAAATTTATATTTAAATACCCCCATATGTTCTGACATTTTGTACTGGTTGTACTTTTGTACTAATATTTATACTGTTAATTTTTTTGTGTGTCTTGCTTTATTTTTATTTATTTATTCATTTACTTATTTATTTTGCCTTTGTGTGTGTACATCATCTGTCAGCTTCATGTAAAATGTGTAGATTGCATAATGGCACTGTACTTCTTAACAGCTAAAATGAAGATGGACGATGGGGTTAAGCAGCGATGTTGTTGATAAATACCAGCTGCATTTTAATGCACGGCCTAGTAATCGTGTTGAAGGTAATGGAGTCATCAGTGTTCCAATGTTGAGTAGATTAAGACCCTTGCTAGTATCCATGTTCATGTTCACAAATGAGTCGTAGGTAAGGACAGTGATTAGCCACAGCCATAAACCTTTGGAATTGTAATTAAGGTAGTAAGGCATTTAATAATTGGGTGTTGACTACATATTGCAAAACGGAGATATGGATGACTCATGTGTTGCTGTTTTCTTAACTTTTTTAATTCAGCTTCACATAGTGTACATGTTAAGCATGGAACCTGCTTTCAGTTAATTCCATTATTTCTTCAGAATTTATGGCTGGCTTATGGAGATCTGGTCTAGGTATCTGTCAATTTCAATTTCTGAAAGTGTTTCTCATATAATGTGTAGTTTTAAGAGCCTAGTTTGGTCCTGATCTGCATGAGGAAATTTAAGGCTTAGATTAATCACTTCATCACCGTTCAGTCAGATCATCTGTGTTTATCCTAGAAAATTCAAGGTATTGCTAATCAGTGGTTTGAACACCATTGCATAGCTTTCAGCCTTAAAATGATTTAATGCATTGCTTTATCTACCATCACCTTGGCAGCAGAGAAATTTGTGTTTGCTCACTCAGCTTACATTTGATTTATCTTCCATTGTACAATATAATCTACAGACACGCTTCAGGATTCTTCTGTCACTATGCGTCAAGCCAGAGGCTCTTGGGTCATTCAAGCAGATATTCTCTTTTTAAAAAGATGCTTTGAATATCCGGCTCTCAAATTAAATATTTTACACTGTAATTATTTTATTTTCACATTCCGCTCTGTTCTAATCAAGGATCAAGCATTGTATGAGCAGAGCAGTACTGTTGTTTTAATTTCTTACCAGAAGACACGAAGAGCATGGAAGAATAGTTTTGTAACTGAGAACACAAAAAATGTTTTAGGTAAGAGTAATTGAATGAAAACTTTCCATAATGGGTTTTTATTTTTATTTTTTTCTTCAAAACTTCAATCGTGAATGAAATGTTAAAGATTTATAAGCACTGGGAAATGTGAAAGCAAAAATAGCATCAATTACTCATTTTACCGTTATCCAACTTTAATTTCAAGTTCAGATAGTTTTTTCAAGACCCCAAAAAATGTCTTGATAAACAGGGTATTTCCTGTGGTGACTAGAGTTGGGTATCGTTTGAATTTGAACAATTTCGACTTCGTTTATCACTTCCGATTCTTCGATTCTTAATTTTGATCCTAATAAGGTAAAAAAATAAATAATAATAATACTTATATCATTCACATTTATGCTAAGTCTTATTGCAATTCATTGTAGCTGAATACCATGAACAAAAATCAACAGGCTAAAGATCACTTAGACAAGGAATCTTTGCATATGGTTTAAAAATACCACAGCAAAAGCAACTAGCCTAACTAATTTAAATTCCAAGCATTATTAAAGACAAGTAAACATTTTGCAATCGCAAATTAGCACAAATATATCCAACTGAACAAAGATACTATTGAAATAAACAGTGTTTCAGATTTTCAGGTATTCAGGTACAGAAACTGTAATCAAATTTAAAATATCACTGCACTTTAAAAAACAAAATATACATTACAAATAGTTACAAAAGTTAATCAGTCAAGAACAGCAAGGGAATTTTCTCTTTGTGTTTTCTATTTTTTGATTAACGCTATTATAGAGTCTGCAGCAGGAATATTAGGCTTCTGTCACTTTAAGATCCACTACACTGTTACTTTTTACTTGAACTTAAGACATAAGTTTACAAGTATATTTTGACATTTTTGTGTGTATTGGTCCGTTCATTTGCAAAAAGACACGGAAGAGAACTCGGTTCAGTATTGCGCAGTATATCTCTTAATCGATAAGAGGAATCGAAATATTAATTTTAGAAAAAGTATCCGATTCCAGAATTGAAACTGATTTTCGATTCCCAACCCTAGTGCTGACACATGTTCAATTGAAAGAGAAAGTCAGGGCAGGACATAAAGAAGGTCTCATTTAAAAACTAAACTAAAACATTTAAGTTCCGGGAGTAAAAACCCCATTCATTACTCATGATTCTGAAAAAACTCCACCAATCAGAGAAATATTAAATTCTTGCAAAAGAAGACTTTAGCATCTACCCAATCCCATGAAGCACTGCGAATGATGTAATCAATTCAATCTTCAATTTTTATTTGATTGCCGTTTGCAATGCTTCATGGGATACTTCATGCTTAATGTCGTTCTTTCCCTCATTAAAGCTTTTAAGTATACAGTCTTATAACTTTTGCCATTTTGTCTGAATTTCCAAAATTTCTGAATTTTTTTGTTTAACTTTTAAATCAAAGATTCTAATGTTGTGATTCACCTTGTAACTGTTTGTTAGTGCAGGATGAGTCATCAGTAGTTTGGGTGCAAATGTGTACAACACTGTAAATCTACATATTATATATTTGCTTATTTTGTTGGCTTTGACAAGTACTGTTTACAAATAGCCTTGAGACTATCACAAAAAATATCCGTGAACTATAAGAGAGCTGTAGATGTCATTCATGTTGATCGTTCCTATTAAAACCACAGCAACACAACAGAAAGAATGAAAAGATGTGACCTTGTGCATGAACATATCATGCACTCGTTTATTCACAAACACACAAAGATGCATTCACACATACCCACACGCACTCCCCCTCTCTTCCACTGCTGTATGCGAACATCCACATGGGTACACAAGTAACCACAGGTTCACCTTACTCTCATATTGCAGTTCGCTGCACATCTATAAATAGGCTGTAGGGCACCGCACAACCTCAATATGCTACTCCCATACACTTCCACTGCAATTATCCTAAGGTGTATTTCAGTTAAGCAGTCAAGCACAGGGAATCAACTCCTCAGTTTATTTAGCAATGGTTAATAGCACTGAAAATATCTAATGGTTGTGACTTGCGAGCAATCATTGTAGTCAAAATGTGAAACTGAGTTTTTTTTCCGCAGTAAAAGATGATTACATCTAACTGATGCATGAAACCCTGCTTTCACGTTCAGTCGAAAATGATCGGTTTCCTATTCAAGGTGTAAGGAGTGGGTCTAGACACAACTCTCGCCCTTGTTGGCATGTCCTCCTTTTTTGTATGACGCATGCTTTTACTCCAAATTCTGCATGAAGGCAATTTCCTTTCTCATTGTTAAAAAAAAATGTCTGCTAGTTAAATGTCTTGCAGTTTCTTTTTTATATAGATATTGCTTTTTATTCTGCATGTGGGAGTGCTGTGAGAGGAAGAGAGCTGTATTTTATTTGCTTGGCTAAGGCTTCTATTGAATGTGGAATCGGCAGGCAGCATCTTGACTGGGCTGAGGGGCGGGGGACAAGTTTGGGAGAGGCAGACTCAAAGACTGTGAGAGGCTCTCTGAGCGAGAGCGCCTTTGATATTCCTTCATAGGTTGACGGTGACCTTCCTCTGCTCCTGATGAACCCCGGGAACAGAGACATAACGTGGATGAATTGTTCTGCAAGCTGTCCTTTCGCCTTGTGTGCTGCTAACTGTAATGAAACTGCAGTCTGCATGTGGCCAGAGGGATTAACTTCTGGAGATCTAATACACACACAGATGCGCAGATAAAAACACACAACAGCTTGGCAGCTCAGTGTAAAGAAGAAAGGGCAAACTGTGGACATTTCCTTTAAGATATATTTATAATACTTGCAGTGCGGAGCAGTGTTAAGTAACCTGCATAGTCTCGACAAACTTTACAAACAAACCACTTAGGCTTACGATGCTTTTGGGAAATGCAGCCCTGGTCTAGTTATGAAACATATAATGTAATATAATATAATCAATGTCCACTACACTATATTATACAGTGCTGGTCAGAATTTTTTGCCCTCTTGGTTAATATGATCAATGATGGCTGTAAATAATTAACAAGGATTTGTTACAATGCAGATTTATTTTTTACAGCCATCTTTGATCATATTTACCAAGGGGGCAAATAATTCTGACCAGCACTGTATATAAGAGAGGTGTAAGGATCTAATTCATTGTAAATCATTTATGCATCTACTTCCATGTGCAATGCTGAACTGGATTATCTGATATAATATAAGCAATGCAAGTTTTAATACTTTATAATATTATTTAATAAAGTATAAATTATATATTTGTTCTGTCTATCTATTTATCTAATTTTGGTTTTGGGGTCATGTTTAGGTTTGATTCGATTTTTCACCCCCAGGGTATTTCATGCGCATCTCCTCCAAACAGACTGCTAGTTTTTTAGTTTTTTATTTTCCTGTCCATTCATACATACACTATTCTATTTCTATACTGTACCTCCACTGTGTGGACCATGAGCCCTCCAAGGTAGTTTGATCAACCCACTGTCTCCAGGCTCTGCAGCTTCTTTGACCTTACTTACAGCAATATACCCTCTCATAGTGCAGTATATTGCCGGCTGAGCACAGCCATCTTGATTTTTTTTTTTTTTTTTTTTCGTTTTAATGTAGATCTAATAAGCCCTGACGTTTAATTGTGAATCGATGACTAAATCATTGATGAGCAGAGATCCATGAGATGTGAGCTTAGATGGAGTGGTGTCATAAAGATATTAACTCGGTGTGTGAACACTGAATGAAAATCATTCTGAGGGAAAACAGGAGGTAAGATTTTCTCTTGTTCTTCCACAAACTGATACGGGGGAAAATTACATATTTGATGCTTTTCGGTCTTTCCAGAGTGAATCCATTCAAAGGAGCAGAGTGTATCTGGCTTTGCTACAACTAATTAAGACTTAAGAAGGAAAAGAAGCCGTCCTCTTCGATTCAGTGCTGTTCTCTTTGTGAATGAGATTGCATTTGACTCATTCTCTGAAGGGACACCAAACTAATACTAGTTTTAAAACAACATGGCTTTGATTTGCCGCTTGTAGTATTCTTTTGATTCTGGATTTTGACTTTTTGATTTACACCACATGGGCTGCATGAACTTAAATTGTATTCAAATTAATGAACCATCGTGGTTTGACGATAAACCACGATGCAATTTCCAATGGTTATTAGCACAGTTTAATATTTTAATCATCATTAAAACCGTATTTCATTGCCAGGATTTGAAAAACTCACAGTAAATACTGTCCAGTATTAAGCAAAGCAAGCAACAGTCTCACACAGACAGCATTCAGCTTACAGCATACAGCGTATGGTTTTGTTTTGTTTGAAAACAAATGGCGGGAAGAAGTGAGAAGTTTTACAGCCTTTACAACCGAGTTCTTAGGGAAATTAAATGAATTAAAGTATAAATGAACTCTATAAATGCATCTCTGATATGAACTGACTGCCTTGAGAAAAGTTTTAATGGCATTTTCTTTTGATCTTCCCTCCATGTGGCAAACAGCTCTATTTCTGCTGTTCCATAAGCGCCACCTACTGACAGAGAGTGGATTTACATTTTCATTCAGCCTGTCAGCGGTTTTTGTTTGTGAAACTCGGACCACATTTTTATGCTCTGTTGTAAATGTTAACCGGTTAATGGAAAATAAGCTAATGAGCATTCTAAAAATCTAAACAATTTGGATAAGGTATCCAGAATTATTACGTTTAGCATTGTATAAAACATTTTGGTCACTATATTATTTGAACATTTATTACATGTTAGTAGATAACATTATGTTGTAAGTCAAATCCGGTTGTAGTTGTTAATGCTATTATTTTAGTATGTCTTCTGTTGCTGCATTTATTTAAAATATAAAAACTGATTCTGTATCCCCTGTCAGTAAATTAAGTGCAAGTGGGAACCACTGCCCTATGGAGTCATGATATAGACCTGCACAAGCTGTTCTGTACTGTATGTTCTAATGTCTGATTGCACTGTTGCGTTTGTTGTTTGAAAACCTCAGGCATTGCAGACGCATTCAATTTCAAGAGTATTATTGATGTGGAAAGAAACATTTCCACCAGAATACTCCTCTATTTGGTAACAAACACTTGAATGGTTGGCCTTAAAAAAAAAAAAAACTTTATTACTAAACAAACATTTTACCTTAAAAATTATTGCATCATTATGGTACATCCAGGGCCAATTTATTAAATAACACATATTTTTAAATGTATAGTTGTATAACTCTGTCCCCACCATTAATGGAATTTTCCATCATTTATGACACAACGCTTCCCCGACACTGACAGAATTTTCCGGCTATCCATGTTCTCACAGTTATTATTATGCATCTTCTGAAATAGTACAGAATCTCCGGATTGAAACACTGGCAATAAAGGAGCAGAAACAAGTGACTGAAACATTGCTTGCGCACATGTAAAATAACACAATCATCAAATATTAAATAGCTTATGAATCAAAACTGTTTTTTTCAATGTTACCGAATGAAATGTCAACCCAGAAAGAGCTACAGGAGTCAGGACTGTGAAGCTCCGGGGGTGTTGATGGACTCAATCTACTCCATCTGTGTTCTGACCATCGATCTGAATCCGATCCGGATGCAAATTTCGTAGCTTATGTTCAAAATGTTGCTATTTTTTATCACACTTACCCACATAAAAGTTTTGATTAAAAAAAAGTATGCATGAATTATTATTAATTTTTTTTTATTTATTTTTTTAAGCAGAGGCTCTGTTTTTTCTTTTGATGTTGCATATTCAGATATTTGTACAACAAAATATAATGGGGGGCCATGAACGTTTTGTGAAAATGATCAAAAATGCTGGCACTGGCTGGCAACTTTTAAAAAAAGATTCTGCCGGGGAAAGAGTTTAGATTAAAATATAAATGTTATAACACTTGTAACATAATACAAAAAGGAACCCAATTTGAAAGCTGCAGGACAGAGTAAAATCACTAAATTATAGAAAAATAGAAACAAAATCACAAAAATAGTGTCACCTGGTCAGAGTTAGAATGATCCGGAGGCAAACACATTGTCATAAGTATTGCACTCCTTTCTGTTGCGCTCCATCCTACACAGGCACAGTGAAGTTTAACCCCAACTCATTTACTCTTAAAGGGTTAGTTCACCCAAAAATAAAAAGTCGTCATTAATTACTCACCCTCATGTCGTTCCAAACCCATAAGGCCTACATTCATCTTCGGAACACAGATTAAGATATGTTTGATGAAATCCGAGAGCTTTCTGTCCCTCCATAGACTGCAGCGTTCGCACTTATTATCTGACGTAAAAACTGGAAGCATGGAGTGTTTAACGTGGACGTAAAGCATCTTTTATCATTGTGCGTTTTATGTCTCTTAATATTTTCTTAAGCAGCATTATGATTAGCAGAAGTCTGCAGGATACTGTTTGGCAAGCACCTCATGGTCCGCCCGAGAAAATAACCAATTTTGCTTCACTCTTCAAATTCCTTTTCATAAAGCAAATACTAGATTTTACCTCTTAAAATGTTTCAGATGTGAAGGTTGATGGATTGAAGAGTGTACCGCTATGATAAGATCAGCCAGTGGAAAGGCAATTTAATGGCAATATCCAACAGGAGGATCCTTTGAAGTAAAGTAATGTTACAAATAAACTCAGGTGGCAGACCATCACTGTCAAGATTCACCCCCAGGGTATTTCATGCGCATCTACTCCAAACAGACTTCAAGGGGGAGTCCTTTTTTTATTATTTACCAGGGAAGCACGATATATCGACCACATATCGATATCGGCCGCTAAATGGTATTGTTTTATGTTATCGCTATCGATCCAATAAGAAAATTAGGCCGATATATCAAAGCCTATATAATAGATTATTTACTTCACTTGAGAGATGCGCGCTGTTCGCCATGATGGTTTTGAATGATTGGAATCACTTCGAAAAGGAAGATAGTTCAGTGCAGCACAAATCTGTCACATAGGCTTCATAACATTATATATAAATTAAATTTACCCATTCATCCCTCCATACATCCACTATTATCCACTGTGTGGACCATGAGCCCTCCAAGGCAGTTTAGTCAACCCAGGCTTGACCTTCTTCGGCCTTACTTACAGCAATATACCCTCTCATAGTGGAGATAGTGCAGCATGTTGCCGGCAGAGCACAGCCATCATGCTTCTTTTTTTTTCTTTTCTTCTTTATTGTAGATCTAATAAGCCCTGACGTTTAATTGTGAATCGATGACTAAATTATTGATGAGCAGAGATCCATGAAGTGTGAGCTTAGATGGAGTGGTGTCATAAAGTTATTAACTGGGTGTGTGAACACTGAATAAAAATCATTCTGAGGGAAAACAGGAGGTAAGATTTTCTCTTGTTCTTCCACCAAACTGACACGGGGGAAAATTACATATTTGATGCTTTTCGGTCCTTTCAGAGTGAATCCATTCAAAGGAGCAGAGTGTATCTGGCTTTGGTACAACTAATTAAGACTTAAGAAGGAAAAGAAGCCGTCCTCTTCGATTCAGTGCTGTTCTCTTTGTGAATGAGATTGCATTTGACTCATTCTCTGAAGGGACACCAAACTAATACTGGTTATTAAACAACATGGCTTTGATTTGTCGCTTTTAGTATTCTTGATTTTGTCTTTTTGGTTTACACCAACTTAAATTACATTCAAATTAATTAATGCCCTATGGAGTCACGATATAGACCTGCACAAGAGTTTCTGTACCGTATGTTTTCATGTCTGATTACATCGTTGCGTTTGTTGTTTGAAAACCTCAGGCCTTGCAGACGCATTCAATTTCAAGATATTCGAGGTGATCGAGGTTAATTCGTTTTTATTCACCACACAGGTAGATGAATGGAATTCATGGAGATCTTTAGATATAAATGTACACTGACATTTATCACCTGTACCTCAATTCCCAGCGTCAACTTCCCGCAGGATGTATTGAATGTTTTGTGGAGTGCGGTAAAAAGGCTCTGGAACACTAGTTTTACTCCCTGTCTGACCTCGAGGCTATTGCGGGTTCTAGCCTAGCCTGAGTCATGAGTTAAACCAGCAAATGATGGTTTGGCTTTCATCCAGAATGCCTTTTGGGATGAACACTGCTTTGGTCACATTTGGTACCTTAAAGGTTTGTTGTTGTTGTTTTTTTTTTTTTCTTTGCTGGCTAATGATGATTTATTTAGCCTTTGAACTTCAGCTAAATAACTTTTTTTTTTCCTCCTGGAAACATAAATCATGTAAGTTCTCCCCCATTTCTTTGACGGAAATTGTGTAAAAGAGGTCAGTTTCTCATATTTTCCCTGTCGCTTTTAATAGGCTATTAATGAAGATACATGCTGGATCCTGTGGTTAATAAGACAAGTGTCAGGTTCTTCTTTCCTGCAGAAGACATAGTGAAGAAGCACTGACCGTCCCACTGTTTCTCTGACACCGCTCATCAAAAGGGGTGGGTGGTGAGGTGCGGAGCGGGGAGGAGGGGAGGGGGTGTCAAGGCAGAATTACTCCTCATTACCGAGCCGGACGAGCCAGTAAATCACAGCTCTCCACGCCAGCAACTTTCTCCATCATCACTCAAAATAGCTCCGTTAGAAACCGCTCGTGCCTGCTGACCTATAAAACCGCAGTGCCGCATCCTCGATGATCATGTTTGAGTGGTAAGCATGTGTGGCAAAAACATGGCTCAGATGCTGCTTCAATTCTATAGTACTCTGTGCTGAAAAGCACCGGCACCCTGCAGGTAAAGTTGACGTACTGGAGAGGCAAGTTTCTGTGAGAGCATTCGTAAGGGAAACGTTATGCCCTGTTCAGACATAAAGGGATTTCATAACTGGTGGTTGCTGGGTATTTGGTTGCTAGTAGGCATTTGTACTGCTGGATATTTTAACGGTATTGGTGGGCTGCACAACTGGCCGTAGCTTTTGTAGTTTGATTAAATTAATGAATGTATTGCCAGTAAGGGTGTAACGATACACTTGTGTCACATTTCGATACATATTGCGATATTGAGCTCACGATATGATACAAGATAGGACCTACAAATATTCCCCCATTGCATTGTTCTACATCATATTTAACATTATATATAGTAGTTTAATGTAGTAATGTCACTGAAACTCTGTAAACGTACTTTTTTCTAACAGAATACTCACACTTTCAATACAGGCATTTGTTGGATCTCTTACACAGACGCACGCACATACTCTACAGGTACTCATTTTGCTCCCCCTCTCCCGCCATTATTGCACTATACATATAAGAATAATCCATCTAAAATGCTTTGAATAATCATACCTCTTAAACTAAATGTGATTTAAGAGATGTTTGCTCTTTTAAGGAGTGCTGTTCCAGCGCTTGCGCTTCGATGATCAATGCAATCAATCACAGTTCTAATTGTTGTAAATAGTTACTCACTCTCATGTTGTTTTCTCACGTCACACAAATTTTGGACATCCGTGTTTACTACAGTGTGCCCGTCATTGTAAATCTGGTCATCATATAAAGCCATTGTTTCTCTTCCGAAGACATGGCTTTGGATTAGACCATTCGATTGATTGTTACGATGCCTTTGACATTTTTCGAACTTTCAAGTTTTAGAGGACTGGACTTTAAATGGAGGGACAGAAATCTCTCAGGTTTCATAAAAAATATTTTCATTTGTGTTTGGAAGTTGAACGAAAATTCGCAAAATCCCACTTACCATTTATCAAAATCCATTTACACTGCAATTACAATTGCCTAAATAATGTTATAAGATTAATGTTCTAAATATAACATTTTGAATATAGAAATATGACATGTTGGGGAAAATGAACTGATACTATTATGAAACTAAAACCATTAGGTGGCGGCAAGTTATAATAAGTGAATCATAGAATCATTCATTCAGCCGATTTGTTCAAACTGGTTGATTCATTCATGGGAAAAGAAAGTGTCCACTGACTTTATAAATGAGTCATTGAATCAGTGACTCACCCGATTAATTAAAAAACGGTGAATCATTCAAACAAAACACCGCTGTGTGTTGCTGGGATATACCAACTTTTCTATTTTGTGTGTTACTATTTCGTTGGCAAAATAGAGCAAAAACAATCAACTTATTGTTTATTTAACTGTTATAATATCAAATTTTGCTATCTTGCTGATATGCAAGAAAATGGCACTCTTGCTTGTGTGATATTGCTTAAAGCCCCCTGAAATATTTTTTTTGTTTGTTTTTTAGCTTTTAATATGAATAAAGGTTATGAATAAGCTGGTGTGTTCCAAAACAATGACAAAATTCACATTTAGGAGATCTAAGCATACAAAACTCTCTCACTTCCGCTAAAATCGATCACAGATATTTATGACATCACCACGGACTTCAGCTTCTCATCACATCTTCTGTCCAATCAAATGCTCTCTAGAATTTAAAGCATCCCACCCCCTATGCTATAAATACCATAGTGACGTCACGGAGCAATATGGGTTGGAGATGTGTGTTCGGTTGCTCAAACGGTCAAGTTTTATTCCGTTTTCCAACTGGACGTTGGTCAAGAATGAAAGGTCTAGAATTGATTCACACCTCTACTATTGAATCCAACTTATCATCAGCGCTCGGATTCGCTTCCATGGTGCTGTCAAGTACCAGTAGTAATTGCAGTCTGTGAGGTAAATTAAACTCTATTGGCTATTTGAAAAGGGGGAGGAGCCATTCAATACGTCCCACCTTAGCTTCCTGTTTCAGTGGAAATTACGTCAATGTAATATACAAAGCTGCACGTTCCAAGGCACTTCAGTGGGTCTTTACCTATATTATGTTATAAACGCAAAAATACAAGAACTCATACAGTATAAGGGCAATTCATATCTTGAATTTTGGGGGCATTTTTATTAATATTGGTGGCATTTCTGACCTTGCTCAAAGCTATTTTACGTCAACGCCAGAATAGATTGCTTGGTTTGAAGCTTAATGGAGGGCTATTGCCAAAGTTAGGCTGGCTGTATTGAGATGTTTTAATAGTGGATTCATTTCACAACTGTATCAAACAGTGCCAAAGTTTAGGGCAAACATGATCGTTACCTGGCTGTCAAAAATGAAGACTGGTCCAGGAGACGTGGATGCTGCTCGTCTGCTCTGCAGAACGCTGTGGTGACTGTGACAAGGGATGTACAGTAGGTGAGTGGGAGGGGCTTGTGCAGTCTCGCAGAATTATTAAGAATATGTTGTCAGGCACACGCTGAGAATTTATGCCACAGGGCGATTTTAAACAAAAACTAAAATATAAAATAAAAATATAAAAAATGCTGCTAAAGGGGCACTTATCTAGGTCAAAAGGGCAGGTGCTTGAGGACCACTTTGGGTCTATCTGTGGCTGTGTATTATCTGGCTGTAATCATCTGTTCTAAATAATTTTGGACATTATATGAATGTAAACATAAAGAGTGACTGGTGCCCCTTGCGTTCCCAATTGCACATTAAACACACAGCACATGCAGAGATGGAGTTCACTGTGAACTGAGCCGTTCTGAGACGCGGGAAACACAGACTTAATTAAGTCGCAGCCTTTTACGAAATGATAAGGGGATTAAGCCATATTGTGCTTTTGATTGTAGTTCGTTTGACAGATACTTTGCCAAAGCAATGGCACAAAACACAATGTTAAAGAACTTTTATGTTATAATGAGAAGTTTAAATATCCAGTATTTTTGATTAATTATGAAACTGTGCAAGGACAGAGTAGACTGGCGGCCCTGTGAATAGGAAACACTGATTCAGCATATTTTTCTTTCTTTTTTTCTGGATGTTGCAATTTATATATACACACACATAGTATCCTATCATTTATAGTATGGCAGTCACCACATTGAATCACTATTCATTTACACAACATTCAACTTTTCTCAACTTCGTCACATCACTGGACACACCCACATCACATCACCAATGTCGCCAGAAATTGTTCACTCTTGAAAATGAATACTTGCAGGTGTGTTGTGCTCCTTGAGGTTGAAACTTTCAGTGTTCGTGAGGGAAGCGGTCTGATTTGTCCTGGCCTAACCTTGGCTAATCAGGGTATGTCTCAGCACTACGTTTACAAATAGCGTGTTGCGGCACCTTGACATTCGTCATGCTCCCTGTTGAAAAATGACGTCTCACTCCATTACGTTCCTGCCGTGCAGACTGCTCGTCCCATTAGACGGCGCTCCGTGTCGCGCCGTGTTACTGCAAGCTCCATTGGCCTTTATTTCACCATCAGCCAGATGAAACGGTTGATATTAACAATCTGTTTCTTGATGTATGCCTCTCTCTGATATCATCCAGCATAGCTGCAGCACCCATTAGTAACTGTGTTACGTTTCAGATGGTATTTAATGAAGAGAAGCCCCTTGACAGGTAATTTCACTCTTCACTTTCATTTGATATTTACAAGTCTGGATGAATGTTACCCCACTAGCTTAGCGTCCTCATTTGCAAACATGTTGCCAATTACACTTCGATCCACCTGAATGACCTCATGAACTGAAGGAAGGGATGAAAACGCAACAGTGCTCGCCTCCTGTGGGATGTGTGGTGTCCAAGCCATCTGCCTCTTCACTGGCAAACGAGAGCGAGGGCTGGCTCACCTAGACTGGACTAATATGACACAGTGAGCTTAAACCCCAACAAAGGGATTACTCCCCTCATCTGTTGCTCTTATTTTCACTAACTGTTCTTGCAATAAAGCAGAGAAGAAAGAAGCCTTATTCGGACAAGACTAGTTTTCTCTGTGGAGTTTGGTAAATTTGTTTCACATAATTTATGATTTTGATCCCATTCAAATTGAACACATCTTGTACAACTTGTAATAATTTAAAGTAAGGCTGAACGATTAATTGCATTTGCGATAATATCGCGATTTGATGAAACGCGATTTTTTTTAACCGCAAAAGCTGCATTAAACTTTGGTCACGTGACACGCGAGAGTAAAGCAGTCTGCACTGCGGATGAAGCATCAACTTGGCACACTATGCATATAGACCTGGCATAGGCTACAGGAAAGAACAGTTTATGTTTAATTTATGTGATATTGTGTTATAGATTCTCTCCAACGATTCTGTATCTATTCAGATAATTTCAGAATCGAGTCTTAGTTTTAAACACAGATACGAGATGACAGCATTTTTTCAGGTGTGCAACACATTTGTTTATACAGTGATTTGTATTGTTTATTTGTGTTGTTGCTGTATATTTGTTTATGAAATAAATAACAGCCGGTGATATAGCACCGATATAGCAACCTTACTTTCTTCCCTTGGTTACATACTGTACAGTATACAATAATCATACACACATCCAGAGCACACAACCTTCTGTAACGCCCACATCCAGAAACCCGCTTCAGTAATAACTACAGAGATCCCAGTCCCGCCTGAACCAGTGCATGAAATCACAGACGCTCTTCATTTAACAAATGCAACTCAAAAATCTCTTACAAAAATGAATCCCATCCAAATAGCAGTGAAGATAGTTGACCCAACATTTAGTGAAAACGCTATTTGCTGTGTGGTTCAACAAGCACAAATAAATGATTTTCCATGTGCCTCTTTTCTCGGCTTCTGGCTCCTAGGCCAACAAGAGCTCAATAGAAGAACAAAAAAAGAACAAACAAAAAAAAAAATCAGCTGCACTCTAGGAAATCCTGCCAGAGAGATACAATATTTTTGGATTTTGACAGTTGCTAGAAAGTTCTACAGATAATGACATTACCACGCTCGGCTTTCGCTGCACTATTATAGTGAACACCTCTCCGTGCACAGGGCAAAGGCCAGGTAGAACGTGTGGAAAAGACGCTGAGGCAATTAAACAAGTAAGTGCAAGTGGGCCACACACAGCACCATGCCAGAGGCCCTCCCTTTCCCTCCATGGTCAGATGAGAGAGATCTATGAAGCTCGGATAGGTCACACGGATCAGGCTGGATTTGCAGCCTTAGTCCTGAGGCTCTCTCTATGGGTTCTTGCGTGGGTATCCTCAGGAGTCAAGGCTACTGCTGTAGCTAGCCTCCCTCACAACATATCTTGGACTAAAGGCTTTATCAGCTTGTGCAGAAGAAACTAGAACACTCATCTGAAGCACCACTCGACATATATGTGCGGCTTCTACAAAAGTAACGGGCTTTTTCAAAGATTCTTAACAGGAGCTCGGTGAGCACAAACATGGTTGTGTGGAAACTTTAGTTTAGGAGTTACGGGCAGAATTCAACTCACTGGAGTATGACCTCTGCTGACAGCAGAGCAGCTATTGTATTCTTATCTGGGTCTCCTTGGCCAGTGCAACTTTGAGCTTCCAGCACAGATAATAAAACATCTCCCAATACCTGCTTTTTCGATTCCATTCCACTCCACGGAATGCTATTGATTGGGAGTTCATCACCCTGATGTATTGATTGTATGTTTTTAAAAGTTTCCTTGAATAGATGCGCTGGTGTTCCTAGTTTCAGCAAGTCTTTTAACTCAAGTCTTCACGCATAAGTAACACGCACATTGGTGTAAATCCGAGATGGAAAGCAAACACGAGTGTGGAATGATGCACACTGACAAGCGTGATTTATTTTTAAATTATCAAAAAAAAAAAAAAAAAAAAAAATGAGTAGGCTACATACTTGTTCAACAAGTTGTGTATTTTTTTTTTTTTTTTTTACATTTAAAAAGGATTGCAACTGTTTTATTTTGCTGGTAAGCCATAATATTTTACTGTATGCGTTCAGTTAATAGCTTAGAAAAAAAATTAACCCTACTTTTACAACATTAATTCTTACATGATATACTCTTATAAGGGGGCTTATAATAGGTTCATTTTTATTAATACTTTTATTCATTACAGACACATTTAATTGATCAAAGATGGCAGTAAAGACATTTATAATGTTACAAAAGATTTCTATGTCAAATAAAAAGCTTTCTTTCTATCCCGGTTTCCACAAAAATATTCAGCAGCACAAGTAGTAAGAAATATTTCTTGATCACCAAATCAATATATTAGAATGATTTCTAAAGGATCATGTGACACTGAAAACTGCAGAGAATTCAGCTTTGCCTTCAGAGGAATAAACAATATTTTAAATAGAAAACAGTCATTTTAATTTGTAATAATATTTCACAATTTTACTGTAGCCTTGGTGAACATAAGAAACGACTTTCAAAAACACGTTAAAAAATCTTACCGACCCCAACCGTTTGAATGGTAATGTATATTAATACATCTTTAGCAATTCAATATACATTAACATCAGTATTTGCAATGCACTATGACCAAACATTAATTAAAAATGAACAATTGAAATTATGAATTAGTATTACCTAGTTTAATAAATTCTGTAGAAAATCTTTTGCAATCTTGACACATAGAACATTGTGAAGTGTTAGCATTTTGCTTTTAATACAGTATGGTGTTGATCCTGGAGCTGTAATGTAGTAAAGGACAGGTGTATTTCACACTTGAATCTCCGTGAATAGAGCAGTCAATGTGAGCCCACTTTGCACATACTTCACAACAAATCCATTCGCTCCCAGTTATGGAAAACAATTGTATTGCACTGCAGGCATTCTGCATTTTCCTTCCACTGAAATAATGTTTTTGATGGCTTTTTTTGACCACAGTCAAAACAACCCTTTCAACAAGAGACCTTTGTTCCCCCGAATGTACTTTACTTTATAAAATCATTAACACTTTACAAAAAGGTCCCATTATTTAACGTTGGTTAATGCATTAACTAACATTAAGTAACAATGAGCAATACATTTGCTACAGTATTTATTCATGTTTCTAGTTCATGTTAGCTCATTAAATAATGTTTATATATATATAAAATAAATTAAATGTAGATATTAACATTAAGATTAATAAATGCTTTAGGCTTTAACTAGCAATGTTAAGAAATATAACCTTATTATATGTGTAACCATTTATTCATTGTTAACATAACTGAAAGCATAAGTCTTTTGTCTCAAAATATATATTGTAATTTCATTTATTCTCAGTATCTGTGTCATTCTGTTACATTTAAAGTTATATTCTTCTTATATTCGTATAATATATTTCAATGACCTCATGGATCAGGACAGTTTTGCAGGGCATATAGACAAGTGTTTAGGTAAGCGCTGTGCTGGTTAGCTGTGTGTGGTTTCGAGTTGTGAAAGAAAAGAAAATCAAAAGGGCTTTCTACCCCAGAGGCCTTTAGCCCCATCATACCTACTGCTTTGTTATAGACATTACACAACATCAACAGAGCTTTTGCCTGTTATAGTATTTGTAGCACTGCCCTTGAGCACCCAGGTATCTTGGGAGCTGTATATTTGGATATGCCAACAGAAATAGTTATTAGTGATTAATAGAATTTGCTTTTCTTCTTATTGTTGCTTGATGTTGTTTTATTGTAGTAGTCATGTCCAGTTACCGTTCATGTTTTTTTGGTTTTTTTTTTTAGGTCATGTGGTGTTCCTTAAATGAATAATTATGAGCTCTTTTGCTCTCTCTTTTGCTGAAACAAAGAAAAAGAAAATATATGCATTATTTCATTTTTATTCTAAGAAGGACCCTCATATACTTTTCTTGTCTTATTTCAACCCCTATACTATGTATACATTTATACCTTGTCCATGTGTGTTAAAATAACTATCATCCTACACCACGATCCAATTTCAATCCGAGCCCTAACTCCACTGTACTGCCAACAACACTCAATTTCACTTGCAAGATGTGCGTTACCTCATTTCAATGCAGTAAGTAGATTACATCCTATTCTCCTTCTCATGTACGGTGAAAGTCAGTGCTGTTTCAGAGGAGTGCTAATGCTGGCAAACTGTGGAGGAACAGTATAAAATAAGGTAGCCATCCACTTTTCTGCTTTGTATTGAAAGATATAAACTCTCTCCAAGACTTCATTTGTTCTACCAGCCATTAATCCATCGGCAGGCATTTTCCATCCTTCGGCTTAGTGACCTCTTTTCTCTCTTTCCTGGTTGGAGATTGGGAACGCAACAGGGGGCAGAGGATCTCCCGGAATACCAATTGGCCTCACTGGAGGGGGTGGAGCACAGGATCTTGATTATAGATTTTAGTTGAGACGTTTGTGAATGTGGGTGTGCATGTGGAAGTACATGTTTGTTTGTGTTTGTGTGGGAGCTTGTGTCTTGAGTATGTGTCTAGAAAATAAATTGATCTGTTAACCAACCAATCAACCAGCTCTGTCTGTTTATCTATCCATCTATCTGTCCATCTATCCATCTATCCATCCGTCCATCCATCCACCCATCCATCCATCCACCCACCCATCCATCCACCCACCCATCCATCCATCTGTCATTCCATCAAAACCTGCTGTTATGCTTTTATTAGGAGTTTTATTTCTCACATTTTTTCTGTAATGTTATTTGACTATTTGCTCACCTATTTAATCAACATGACTTATTTAAAAACATAACATTTCATTACCAATCCATAACAGAATTTTCATTCTATTTACTAATTGCAACAATTAGTAAATTATTTAAAAAATAATGCAACTAATGCACTTGCACTGATGATGATAATTTGTGTTTTCTTCAATGTACATTATATATAAATTTACAGCTGACTTTTAGATTGGGATGAGCTACAGTAATAATTTCCCCCATCAAATAAAGAAATTTTATTATGTATTGCATGCCATATCACACATGCCCACTAATACAAACTGATAAGGAGGATGCTCAATATCCAAGTAATATGCAGAACAATCCTCTGAGCTTCTGTGGTCTCTCGCTTGACTTTCCCCTCATTGCACACAGAGGCATCTGTACAGTATTGGGTTTATTCTGTTTATGGAGTGCAGTGGTCCAGTCTGATAAAACTATGCTAGCCTTGCACAGGCACAAGGGCAGTGGTCAAGCTAGGGGACAGCACTAAAGGATCAATGGCGATCAGTGTAGCTTCCCCGTCGGTCACTGAGAAATGATTTTTCTTTGGTCACTCACTCCTCACTGCGGCAAGCTGCTAGCTCTCTCCTTCAGAACAGCAACAGTGCCCCCTGTTGCCAAAACACGTTCTCAGTTCTAGACCTGCCACCTGTGAGGAATTATGAGCTGGCCATTTTTTACTGGTCATCCTTTTTATTGATTAATTCATTCTCCTCCTCAAGATAAAAAGTAATTTTTTTGTAGGTGAAGTTTGACTTACCTTTGCTTGCCACCTGATGACTATCTGGGTGACATAAGGGACTGAATCACTGCCACTTCTAGCTCGTTACTCACACTCTGAGCTTTCACGAGTACAGCACATTCACTAGGAGATAGTGCTTCTGGGAGAGATGTGCAGTATGGCTGTCCAGGGAGGCGGGTAATTATCTGTTATGATCACCAGAAATGACAGCGGTCCACGGGACAGCCTCTGTTATTTCGAGCACGGAGTGATGATTAAAGTGGGAAGGAGAAGTCTGCTTCACATGTCTTTGGAAAAGAAATGATTTGCTGACCAGGGAATTGGAGTGACAGATGGATGGATCTTAAGGAGTGTATCTCTTGGCAGTTTCACATCATGATTGGCCCCAGCATCTGGACTGGAGTTGTCATTTTGGCCCCTCCAATCTCCTGCAGAAAATGTATAAGGAAATGCAAATATTATTATATTATATTTTATTATATTATATTATATTATTATATTATATTATATTATATTATATTATATTATATTATATTATATTATATAATATTATATTATATTATATTATATTATATTATATTATATTATATTATATTATATTATATTATATTATATTATTAATGGTATGTTGTTTTCATAACATGCCAAGTGCATAAATGTCCAGTTCCAAACATAACATTAATATAATGTAATGTAATGTAATGTAATGTATTTTGAACTGGACATGTATGCACTTGGCATGTTATGTAAACAATACAATACAATATATATATATTGTTTACATAACATGCCAAATGCATAAATTATATTATATTATATTAATGTTATGTTTGAAACTTGACATTTATGCATTTAACATGTAAACAGTGTAGCATGGTGCAAGGTCATGTATATTGTAATATAATAAATATGATATAATAGTAATCACTAGGGAAATTTTCCTTGGAAATGCCTGATTATGATAACAACAGATAATTTAATCGATGCATTAATCTAAATTATTCGCAGCATGCAATGGCATTTTGCGCTACTTAATTAATTGAGGTTCAGAGAATGTGTGACCACAATAACATGCGGAACTACAATGCATCAAAGAGCCCCTTTTCACCCGTTTCCCCCATCTGACTGTGATAAGCGGAAAGCCAAGCACGTATGCGCCGTAGCCATTGCATTTGTGTCCTCTTTTCTCATCCCTAGACAGTTGCTAATTATTGTTACCATTCGAAAATTCATTGTGTGGCATTTTTAATTAGACTACAAAATGTCAGCATCTCTCTCAAAAAAGATTAATGGGATTTGGATAATTTTGTGTCCCCTAGTTCCCTGGAAGCTGTCCTAATTCCAACAGCAGTTCATAATGTTTGATTGTAAAGTAGGTTCGGTCTTTGACTGATGCTTTGGCACGCCGTTTCCCTGCTCTCCGAGGGCAAGAGCTTCTAAACGGCGGTTGTGATGCGTAAAGACACAAATAAGCGAAATACATCATTGAAGAAGGGGGGGAGGCTTTGAATATAACTTCCTAATAGAACAAACTGTATACTGTAGGAGCGAAGTGCTCTGGCTGATTGCGCTCGCTTGCTGATACAAGCAAAACCGAGGGGAAATCTGATGGAGGGTGATGAGTTTATCTTTATCTTGTATTTGTGGCAACAGGAAATGTCTTTTTTTAATAAATGTTCATCTCGCAAGTATTTGTATGATAATACAACACTGTTGAAACGTGATTGTGAGGGAAATCAAGTCAAGACACTAATACCACAGTGACTGGCATTTAAAGCCACGTTGGGCACCGTGTTTGCATCTGTCGATAAATCCCATATGTAGTCGGGATAGCGGTCTCATCCCTCACCGTAATGGGAGCCGCTGGGTGGGCAGCTCAGCTACGGAGTGAGTGGTGTGTGTGTGTCTGGGGCTCTGCTGAGGGCTGTGGAGGTTTACAGCTGGCCCTGGCCATAATCAGGCCTGCTGATGGAGGTGATGAACAGCTTCCTTTAATAGGTTTTATGAGTTCACCGCTGGCCTGCCTCTGCTGCTGGCATTTATCTCTCTGTCCCTAGAGACTGCAAACGCTTCTAAATTAATAAGCAGTCGGAGAGCTGACCGGCAGACGGGCAGACAAAGCCCACGCATCCCTGTGTGTGTGCATATTCCTCCTTGTGCACACACATGCACTCCGGACTCCCCTTGTGCTCCAGGTGTTTGGGGCTCGGCAGACAGAGGGAAGATGAAAAGCCTTTGGAAGCAGCATGTGGCCATGCATTTTTATGGGATACCCTCCCAGCACCCTGATACCGCAGTTGGCCCTCTGCCTGTGGCGATGGCAATCCGAGTCTGGCCCTCCTAACCGAACAACGGTGCTGTGAGCGTGTGCAACACCCATACAAATGCCAGAGCCTACAAAAAGCACTCAAAATGCTTTAAAGAGCTCTTTCCCCCTGTCAAATTAGTTTCATTTGCACCAGCTGAAAGTTCTGCGCATGAAAAGTGCTCAAAGCAATCATATCTCACAGTTACTGTAGCTCAAAGCTGTAAATAACGTTGTCTCAGGAGATTCTGTGAGGAGAGGAGTTTGTGCAATATTGAAAACGGGTCACAATGATGAAGTTCTGAAATATATATATGTATATATATTTTTCATTGTTTGTTTACTTCTTTCAGAGAGACTTTGAGAAGTACCATCGATGACACCTACCACAAAGCCGTGCCGCAAATATTATGAAACAGCGGAGTGCACATCTGTTTAGGTGGAGCACAAATGATTTATTTATTGCAGCCAATTAAACCTTCAGAACAAGAATACTTCAATGAGAATATAAATGTCCAATAGCAACCATCGGTGTTGGTAAAAATAGGTTTTCTGATAAATGTCGATTCTGACTATGTGAAATGTTGTACCATCATGGAGACACACTTTTTTTGTTGTTGTTTTTTTTTTTTATAATTGTGTAATTTCCAACATGTTTGTGGACAGATGATTCTGAACAGCATTTCAAACATTTGATGTAGATTTCTTTTAGTAAGTGTTTATAAACCTGTTGTCACAGACACTTTCCCTGCAGTTTTCCATAAAAAATAAAAATAAAAGCTTGAGGGTTTAACTCGAGCAAGTAAAGAAATGAAATCATAAGTAGGCTATTATAATTGTACTACTGTAAAATAAGCTAATAATTAAATATACCTTTTTAAAATTCACAGTACAGTTGTATTACAATAGTAACATATGTCTGTCATAGAAATATTTTTACTATACGTTCAGATCCCACTCAAAGCTATTGGCCTAAGAAATCTCAGACAGTTTCAGTTGACAAGAAAATACTTTTGGTCAACATGTAATTAGATTTTATACTGTTCAAATTGTATGCCCTTAATGGTATTGAAAATAGTATATTATTATTTTTCAAGGTACTCTATCGAGGTTAGAGATGCCAGTATCAAGACAACACTACACATCTGTTGCATACAAACTATCTTCTGACCTTATTCTCAAGTGAAAAAAACAAGCATCTTGCTTTTTCCCTTTCTTCTCTCCATGCGATGAATGTAATTTTGAGTTTCAAGTTCCTTTTCAGGGACTACGTCTTAGAAACAGGACTACATTTGGTTGAGAGGCACAGCCTAGGAATCGATTAGCTTCACTTGCTTCTGTGCCTTAGCAAAGTGTTGTGGGGCATAGCTTAACAGCTGGGGAGCACTGATTGTGTGGCATTTGTCGAGTTCACCAGGGAAGTGCATACTGTGTTATTGGGGAATATGGATTTTGGCACAGTTGGAAACGGTCTATATCTCCAAGATGGGAATAAATTGGAGCAAAATGCGGCCATTGAAATGCATACAGAGCGGACAGAAAATGTAACATGCGGCAGCTGTTTACCCACTGCTATCTGTCACCGGGCCTTATGAGGGAATCGTTTAAGTGTCACATTACTCTAGCATGTAGGGCATCCGTCCTGAAGTATTACCCGCCATCCAGAAAAGAGATATGGAGGCGGTGGACAATAGATTAAGGGATAGCATTACGCTTGGCTACCGAATATGTTGACTGAGTCGGTTCTTTGACAAGCCACTTTTAAGGAAAAAGTGCCATGCATTTGGAGCGATCTGATTTGAATTTGGAAGTCATCACTTAATTAAGGAGCCTGGCATCCAAAGCTGTAAAGAAAAACAGCATCTCAGTGGAAGATGACAACTTCAGATATGACATGGGCATCAATTTCATGCTTTTAAAATGACTTGATCTGTCACCCTGTGAAAGCAGAGCACAATTTTAGCTTATAGTCCAAGACATCTGATTAAATATAAAAACTGTTAATAAGCATACTGACGGCTTGGCAAGCTGCCACCTGCGCTACCGAAGACGTTGCATTACCTCTTGACTTATGAAGAGCGCTATCTCTCCACCCGCAGTTGATTAAAGTATGTTTTACATCTCAATGACACATCTATATCATTAGCATGTGTTAAGATGCCAAATAAAGCTAAAGCTAAAAACGTTCAGCTAAGCGACAAACAGATGGACAGTGAAGGAAGAGTGTATCTTTACAAATGGCCAAAGTGGTTTATTTCGCTGTCGCCGTGGGCTCTAACCGGAGCTGTCTTGCTTTTAATAATCCTTAGGGGTATTTACGAAATGTCACTCTCCTTCCTGGCCATCGCTGGCTGGTTTTTGTGAGCCGTGTGGCAGGATCCATTGTAGGCCGCTGAGGCGGAGCGGGATGTGGTAAAGATTTGTCATGTGGCTACAACAAAACTTGCACACGGAGCTTAAGATGATTTATTGGGCTTATTTCTGAAAGTGGTAAAGTGAAATTAATCATGATCCCACCTGACGCCACTGCTCAGCTGTGATAAATGACAAGCTGTCAGCCGCAGACAGCGTGCCATCCATGAAGTGGTCGCTGATGCGCTCCCTTCTCAGATAGACTGACCTAAAGTGTAGCCCTGCCAGATGCCCCTCTGGATGCATGCGTTGGGGTAGACCGGGTGCAGCCACGTCCCCCCGGCTGCCTGCGCAGACGTGCCCTAATGAGCTGAGCTCAGACTGGGATTGGACGGACCGCTCACCTCCTGTGAAGTCTCCGAGAAGTTCACCGCACTGTCAGCTTGAGATCTTCATTGCTTTGACAGCTTTGCAGAGTTTCTCTTCTGCGTTTACAATTAGAAAACAAAAGAATGTGAAGATGACACAAGGTCTGAGAGAGGTTTTATTTGTTTGGCCAGATGTAACGTTTTTTTTTTTTTTCTTTGAGTGAGGGTGGTATATTTGTCCTTTGTTATGCATGATAGATTCGAGACATCTGAAGAGACTAATTTAATGGGAAACATCCAAAATGGTTGATCTTTGGAGGCACGAAAACCCACATTTTCTTGCTCATTAATGTCTGCAATGAGTCGTAAAGCGGCGGTGTCTTTGTTGTTCTTGCTGTTCACCATAAGTCAGAAAGTTTATTGCTTCAGTAGTAATGTAGACATTAGTGTCCTTTAATTGAAAATCTATGTTTTCCTTGTTTTTTTCTTTTCCTTTTTTTTTTTTTCTAAGGTTGCTCAAGTGAAAAATGCCTGTAAACCCATTTAAACCAACCAACAGCCTTTGTTTTCCCCTCTGCCATGAAAATAAATAATTTTTGCCCTTGACAACAGTGTAATTAATAGTGATGTTTAGCAGGTCCATTTCAACGTACCCTCTTAATCTAATTTTGTTTCCACTCCGCGATTTGTAAATTACTGCAGAATGACGCACCATTTACCACTGTCCTTCTGTGCGACAAAGGTAATTTTTCTTCCTACATAAATCTCTCTCTCCCTCACTCTCTCTCTTTTAACCTCTCCGTCTCTCCTCTTCCCCCACTATTTACCCCAGCAGCTTTTGGATGTTTGCAAAACTCCCAGTCCCTATGCAGTGCTTTTACATGCCCTTATGTAGTTTTCCTATAAAGGTCATTATTGTAAGATAAACAGGGGTCTTGTATCATGGGGTAAATGGTGTTTATTTTGCTGAAATGACCGACTGATACTACATTATCCCACTTATTATGTGGCTACTTGTCAAATAAATAAATAATTGGACATTAAATATTGATTCGAGTTGAAATTATTTTATTATTGGAGGAGAAAGAGACCACAGAATGATATGTGAAACCAGCACAGCTATGTAGGAAATCAGTTGCTTGGAATGGTCAGTTTGGTGTTTGTGCAAAAATACAGTTTATGAGACTGACCAGTAAGAATTAAGTATTCCAGAGGCCTGTGTAATAGTTTAGGATAATGACATTGATCTTTGTCATTATAGCAAAGGTCCACAACCCATTACTAGACACTAAAGTGTTAGGACTGCAAATGGCCAAAGTGGCATTTAAATGGGGGGAAAAAACTGTAGCATAGGGTGCTGTAATATGTGAATTTTTTTATTTATTTATTTTTTTATAGGTTAACCAATTTATTATTTTATTACTCTGCTCTGTAATACTTTGGTCAAGATATTCAAGAGATTATGTGGTCAGATATTACTTATATTCGTCATTGTACATGACAATTCATTATCTAAATTATATGCATTGAAGCTGAAACTACCTTCATGACTATTGCATCATCACTAGCAAAGTGTTGCCTTGTCTGTGAATTCTAAGCGATTTTCAGCTTTTTTTTTATTTCCCCCCATTGTTTTTTCCAAGTAGTTTATATGGCAGACACAAGATTGTTGGGATATTGCAGAATGATATGAAAATTATCCACAATGTATAATCACATGATTATTCTTTCTTTTTTTTCTCAAGGGTTCCCTTCAAGGGTGAAATAAAATCCATCAATATATCTCATCTTGTTTGGATCAGCTCTTCAAATGATAATAAAAAATCAAATAAAAAAATCAATAGAATTAGACATGCATGGCAGTTTACGCTATGCTGTAATCAGTAAATGTATTCTTAATGAGTAAATCAATGGAAGAAAACACATAAAAATGGTTGTAAAACTAGGGGAAAACCGAACACAAGCCAACTCTCAGACTGTGACAGTGTTGCATACAGCATCATATTGTAATTGTTCTTTTCTTCTAAAAGTCGTATGCTTCTCTTTGTAGCATGAAAATGGAATGTTGCTCATGCACCCACAGAGATGAAAGACAGATGTATTCAGATGTAGTTCAGAGGTTTAGGGCACTGTGTTTTCAACTGTTGGAAGAGTGCCACTTCAGATGCCAGGTGGGGCACTAAGAGATGTAGATATCTTTGGAATTTTACTGTATTGAATTATTGTACCATTGAACCTCTAAATACTGCACAAGACTTCTTATTGTAAGCCCCTCCGGTTGAAAAGATTGCATTTATATACCAGTCACAGCTAGGGTTGGTGTTGTGTGGTGCCATTTTTCTTAGTAGCTTGCTGTGCCAGTAAAATATGAATGTACAACATCATGACCACAGAAAAGCGCAAGGTACTGAAATGGCTGTGAAAGTATGTTATTCATGGCTTTGGTGTTGGTAATATTATATAATTCACATCTGTTGTAACAGACGTAAGCCTCCGTTTTCTATTGACATTAAGTACATACTTTGTCATCAAGTGAAAATGATAGTATTTAAAAAGGACACTTCAGAATGTAGGACGTTCAAGCAAAAGCATTTAGAAATTACTTGACTTGTATGTCATGACAATAGAAAATAAGCAAATACATTTTGAAACCGCAATTTAATGCTTTTATAAGATCCTGTGGCAGGGATGTAGATGGTCAAAGAGAAAATATGACGCTTTATCAGTTAAAAAAAAAAAAACATCTGTCGTGTGTTTCATCATGGCTAAAAACCACTGAAGTGATTTCTGAGCAAAAAATTCATGGGTATCATGATCTCCCAGACCCAGCAGCCTCCTTTCCGGACTCGAGAAAGGCTGTCATTTTACAGATGTCATACATGACAGATGCACCCTGACAAAACCTACCACGTAAAAGAAAATACAATTAGAAGCCCCAGTGGACAGGCCACGCATCAATTTATCCTGAGCCGCCGTGTGACAAGGCTGGGCAGTGCCACTCGATTTTATGTCTGCTAGATGGCTGTGACTTATTTCAGCATGTCTCTCTTATCTAAGCATTAAAAGCTATCCGTCTTCCAGCGAAATCTTGGCCCCAATGTCCTCCATCTTCTGGCATCAGCGAGAACTGTTACAGCACGTGTAGTCGCCTGTTGAACCAAATTAGTCTTAGTAATAAACAATCATTTAAGTAGGGCAGGCCGGGTTGTGAATGAATGTATCGAAGGCATGCTGGATGATGGATCTTGTGTTGACAGATTCCATTGGCTTTCTCATGTTATCAAACACAGCAATACCATCAAATCAATTTATTTGAGAACAATCTCTCGAGAGACGGAGTGAGGACAGGACTGAGGCAGAGAAAAGGAGAAAGAAAAAGGCAGTGAGTGGGAAATGTGCCTCAATAGGACCTCAGTGCTGCCAAGTCACTCATTGATTATCTCAACAGAGCTGTAAAACAAGCTCCTGTGGTTGTGTGTCCATTGTAAATGACAGCCCTGGGAACATTTTGTTGTTCTCTGCTGTCAATGATTGGGTTTCAGGGTCTGAGTCAGTGGACAGAGCACTGCACTATTTGGAAAAGTATTTCAAAAGAATATCCGCTCAGACAGGTCAAAGAGACAAGAGAGCGCGGGTTTGCTTCCACGGCACAGTGGAGTCCAGCAACGCCTTTTCGTGGCCTGAAGATGATTCCTGAGTGAATAAACTAAAAGCTAGCAAGATGAGTCAGATCAAAATGAAAGGAGTGAATTGCTTATTCACTGAACTTTCTTTTTTACAGTATCACAAGAGGGAAGAAAGCAGGCTGTGCACCCCATCAAAATGTCCTTTATTATCATCTCGCCTTCCTAGTAATATCACCAACAGAGTGGATCCTTGACTGTCTGAAAAAGGAAAAAAATCAAAGACTTGAAAGCTCAACAGTCACTGTGAATTGAGGAGTATCTTATTCTGCACCACGGTTGGAAACCCTCTCTCTGATACTAGCTTTATTTTTCATCAATACCTCTATCTGAAGGAGAAACATATATTTTGTTTTGAAGCAGAATATGACCCTAAGATATGAAAGAAGCTACAGGAGTTCTTCAGTGGAGGGCAAGGTGAAATCGCTCAGGATCCGAGTACTAAGTCACAAACTAATTGCTCGCTGTCACTCCGTTCACTACTTACCATCAAGTTACATCTACGTAATGCGTCTGACTGATTCACAGGGATTCGTCTTGTATTAACAAGCTGTTTTACATATCCCCAAGCAAGCTCCTCACAGGAGGCCTCTGATTCCAGCCCCTCAGCTGTCTACTTATATGACTCGGAAGAAGATAGGGTGACTACGGGGAGCCGACGCCAAGGGCAGATGTAACTCCCAGCGCAAGGGTGTAGAAGCTCCTACAGTGGCTTAAAAATTCCACATCGAAATGTGCCATCTTGAATGAGGCATATTCTGAGCTTTTTCAATTTGGGATGTGACAGTGAGGAAATTTCCCCACCGGTTTTCTCGACGTGTGACAACACCGGTAATACCAGTATCACCCTCTTTTCCACCTCGCTTTTAAATCACTTATGAATGCCCGTTTCATTTTCATTTTCGGGCGCAGCCGTTCGCATTTTAGAATTAGCTGCAATTCGGTTCATTATTATTATTATTATTAATTAAAAACACAAAAACAAATCAGTGCAATGACAAACTTAAAACAGAACTTTTATTTAAAAAATGAATAAGACAGCTTTATTAACAAAACGAATAAGCACGGCAGCCTCATTCTTGTGGTGCGCTTGAAGGGGTGTAAGTGTTCCTTTCGGATGCTGCCACCTTCATCAGGAAAAGTTTACAGATCACCTCATTAATGTTTGCAGGTCCCTTATTAGCATTGGGTTTGAATCCAAAATGTTGCCAAATAGCCGCTTTTACATTTTGCTTTGAAACCAAAACTTCCGCCATCGTCTGTCAGTTAGTTCACCTCACTCTCGTCACGTGATAAATTAAATCTGACTCCTGCTGCAACTCTCGTTCGGCGGTTTTCTAATTATAGTGTCGGTTCTCTAACTGAACTAAATTATTTTTATTAACATAAAAAATCTAAACGACGGTGAGGGGCATTGCCGTGGTGGGCAAGTGATGTAATCGGTGTGCGGTTTAACACCATGTAACACTGGTACCACGACTATCGCAACAAGCCTACTTTAAATGCAATCTTTGTTCGCAGTTCATTCGAAGGACAGCTTTTAAGTTCGTTTTTGAAAGGATTTGCATAACGCTGCGTTAACGGCGCAAAACACTACAGCCGTTTCATATCTTAAATCATTTGTTTTACCGATGCCTCTGCCTGCATTGTGCCTTGACGTGGGATAAGCAATTATTGTGAATCTGAATGAGGCATGTTCTGCAAGTAGGAGGCAGCGACTGAAACCAGCACTGTCTTTTCCCTGGTCTTCTCCTAATCACTCCCTTGCTTGCTTTTATTTCATGCCCTATTTTAGCCCAGACACCTCAGTGCTGTCATTGCCGGTCTCCAGCTTTGGACAGCCAGACTCAGTGAAGCTCATAGGAGTAGGGATGCGTGAAGAGTTTGCCAGCTTTTCACAGAGGGGGAGCCAGGAGATAATAATGGGTGGAATGCAGGAGCCATGCGTGTCGTGCGAAAGAATAATTGCTGCTCTTTCAACAGCGCACCCCTAATTGGCCTCGCTGTGGTCAGAGAAACTTCAAGTCGGAGAGGGCTGGCGCGCACGGCTTGTAGAGCCAAGACGTGGCTCTAACGCCGTTGCCCAGGGAGCTGTATCTGAAGATCCGTTCCCCCTCCAGAGGGGGATATTTCAGCCTCCCTACTACCTCCCTCCCTCCCTCCCAAGCTCATTCATCCACCCCAGCAGTGACCAGCCAGGGAGAAATGACCCCTCATTAAAGCGGTGTCATTAGACAGGGACGGCTCCAACAGCCACCTAATCTCACCAGAAAGTGAATGTGTGCTCTGTAAATTTGCAGAGATTCCACACAGGAAATGTTGAAGAAATACCTTCAACCCATCGGTGACATTAAAAACCTTTTTTCCTTCTCTGTTCTTGCCATCCTGTTATACATCATTTGCCTTGCAGCAAACAGGAGGCACAAAGCTTATTAGCGTAGGCTACAACGGGCTGAGCGCTCTACAGAAGACTGCTTCACTCCTCCTTTTACTGCCTGACAAGACGCTGATTACACTGTCAGTGTGCTGAAAAAGACAGGCCCATATGCTAGTCTCTCAGCTGGATTTCTGATCTTCAGCGTGTGCTGGTCCCTGAGCACCATGCCCATCACGCTAGGCTAAATGTTCGATATGAAGGGAGACAGATTATGTAGGATCACTATCTAGCCATATCCTTTCCAAATCCCCTTCATCACACCTATCAAGTCTCTTACATCATACAATTCCCATTAGTCTTATCTCCATTGCTCTTGAAACCTGCTCATTCCTAGTTGTGCCAAACTGCTTTTTGTAGCATTTTTTTTTAACTGGGGATTTCCTGTTTTATGCAAAGGCTATTGATTTAAAACATCAAATTCAAAGTAGACATGCTTCTTTCAGATTGAACTTTATTTTGGCTATTCCTTTATGGTGTACTACATATAAATGTCCAATTTAGTGTTTGGACTTTAGGTCCCCATGCTGTCGTTGTATTATTATTAATTTTTTTATCTTATTGATGTATCCATGTATGTTGTGAAATAGAGGTCTAGAATTTACTTCTGGGTGGAACTGCTGTAGAGCCATGACAGAGTGTGTTTGATGCTTGTTGGACAAATCCTTTGGTTTTTACTCTGTCCTTGTGGTACCTACTCCAATAACACCCCCACAGGCAAGAGAGGGGGAACAGCAAATACTGTGTGCTGTGGGAACAGTCATTTGCTTGGCAGCAAACCTGTTTTGTTCCTCTAGGAGTTTTGCTGTAATGAGTGAGTCTGGCATCAAACAAGGTAAAAATCACCATGCCCCAAGAATGATAAATGTGGAAAGACGAAAGGAAGGAAGGAAGGAAAGAATGGTAAGGCAAGAATGGTTAGAAAATAATGGTATGGAAGGAATGGTATGGTAAGAAAAGAAAGAGAAAAAAAGAAAGCTAAGAAGCATGAGATGAAATGAAGGAAGGTGAATATGGATGGATTTGGGATAGATTAATTTATATAAGGAAAGGAAAGGAAAGGAAAGGAAAGGAAAGGAAAGGAAAGGAAAGGAAAGGAAAGGAAAGGACACATGAATGAAGGAAGAACAGAATAAGAATAGAAGGGAGGAAAATAGAAACGAATGATGGAAAAAAGAGGTAAAAGATTTAAAGATAGAGAGTATGAAGGAAAAGGAATGGAAGGAAAGGAAGGAAAGGAAAAAATAAGGAAAGGGGTACTTGACAAATATGCAGTAAAAATGCTTTTTTGTAAAACACAATTTTTGAAGAAAAATACTTATATTTATGTAGTGTGAAGTCTGATGTTTGAGAAATATAAGGGGTCACCTACTTTGTCAATTATTTCACTGTGTTCTTTTTTATTTTATTTTTACTATATCGTAAATGTGTCCAATGGTGTGAAATAACAAAAATTAAGAAAAAAACTACAAATAGAGATTTACCTTCATTGTTAGACACTTATTTTCATATAGTGTTATTTATTTAATATCAAATTATGAATAACATTATTTTCCCCCATGACTTGTTGGATTTTGCTGGACATTTTCAAGAAATACGGGACAAACTTTGCTGTCATCCTTTCAAAATTGCTGAAAATTTGACCATTTTAAGATGAGTGATGATTATATCTCCCTTACTGCAATACTCAACTGTTCTTTTAAGATATATAAAAAAAAAAAAAAAAAAAAAAAAATGTGTGGTTATTTTATGTGTGTCACACCATAGGACATGTCACACTAAAGGACAGAAATGGTAGTTATTGCATCAAAGAGAAACTGAGAGGCATTACATTAAAGTATTTTTATTTAACTTTGAATGTGTCAAAGAAGCAATTTAATTTTGATACAAACAATATAAAGGTTTTTTTTTTTACAAAACAAAACAAAAAAGTCATCAACAAAATGAACTGTAGCTGTGTTTCGATCACCCTGTTTTTATGCGGATTTTGAAGTATTGCATCGCTTGTTGGTTACAAGGTAACAGCTTGTGACTCTTTGACAGAGCAAATATTTTTGAAACCTTTTTTTAAAGTAATTTATTTGTTTGTCAAAGGAGAAAAAACATTTAATTTTGATACAAACAGCATAATTTCCATTCTATGTTTGTTCTTCGTCGTTCTCTTAGGATCTTCTTCCTTCTGTGTGGATTCCTGTTAATTTTCTCTCAATATATTTGTGTCCTCTCTCTCCCACTCGTTTCTCTCCCTCAATTTCTTCTTTCTGTCTCAAAAACAAAAAAGTATCACATTTTATACTTATTCCGTGACGCTTTATAACAGTACAAATTGTCTGCAAAAACATCAGAACATATTTTAATTAATGTAATTACTGCATTTAAGAACAGTGAAAATTATCAAAAAAGAATACAAATTTGAATAAAATTTAAATTTAAAAAAATTTAAAAGCTTCTGAAAGAGACCTTGTCCTCTTGTGTGACATCTTTGTCCACCGGTGTGACACCTGTACTGTTCCACCAAAGGATGTTTCAGCCCTTTGTGTCAGTAAATGACCTTGCTATTCCTAGCTAACCTGGCATTCACAGTTAGCAAGAAACATTTGCATAATGTTCCATGATTATGAAGTTAAACATACAGTTTTAAATAAAAAAATATAATTTAGGGGTGTCGTACCAAAGGAAAACAAAACTTTTGTGAACAAAGTTAAATATTTGAACAATTCTCAGACAAAAACTTACCATGTGCACATGCCATGGGCTTTACAGGGGGCTTCAGTAACATGACCTTGAATGGGGTCCTTCAACTAATTAAAGTTGTCTGTGGAATTGTCCGGAATCAGGGGTGTCTCAACAAAGGACATGCTTTTCAGTGACAAAATGTATCAAGTTCCTAGGCTTTTACAAATATATGGATGAAAAAAATTATACTAAATGATACTTTACTAAAATAGACACTTGTAAAATTATGCCTGAGGTATTTATTTACATGTTTATGCTTTTCTTTTTAATTTATATAAGCTGTAATTTATTGAACCATGCTTGAGACAGTCACACTAGGCAAATTGTGAGATTTGGTTCAATAATGATTTTATAACAACAGGTCCATGTAAGACAAAGTAGGAAAGAAAAACATAAAGGAAAGTAGAAAATAATAAAGTAGGAAGGGAGGGAGAAAAAGTAATGAAGGGGAGAATGGAGGAGAGTAGGAATGAAGGGAAGAATGGAGGAGAGAAGGAAAGAAGGGAGAAACATGAATGGAGGAAAGAAGGGATAAAAGGGAATGAAGGGAATAATGGACAAAAATAGAATGGAATGTAGAAAAATGAATGAAGGGAAGAATTGAGGAAAGACAGCAGGAATGATCAAAGAAAGGAAGAATGTGTGTCATTAGGAAGGAAGAGCAGAAAAAATAAGGAAGAGAAGATGGAAGAAATCTTCTAAAAACATAAAAGCACCCATTTATAAAACCCGAGTACAAATAAAAGCTACAGAACTATGTGAAATTCGAGCTGTAAGTGTGGTTTTATGAGACCAGTGAAGTATTGGTGTAGATTCCAAATAGATGAGGGTGTAAAAAGACTCTCAGACTCTCGGCTCTGAACGCTTATAGAGGGAAGATGCCGTAAGCATGTTCTGGTTTTGATGCTGTGTGTGTGACGGAGGTGAGTGAGTGTGTGTGTGTGTGTGTGTGTGTGTGTGTGTGTGTGTGTGTGTGTGTGTGTGTGTGTGTGTGTGTGTGTGTGTGTGTGTGTGTGTGTGTGTGTGTTTGTGTGTGAAGAGTTCAAGAGTTCCCACTATTTTCACATTGATTCTGCTCAGAAGTGATGCCAGAGAAAAGAGCAAGTAGAAGTTTTCTACTGAAGCAACATTATGATGGATCGCGATTTATCCTTTCTGCAAACAAGCTGCAAACACACTTCTTAAGGACTGTACTTCAGCCACAGTCTTTAGCGTAATTCTCACGTATCCACTTAACATCTGGTTTCGTAGGAAAATAAACATGTCATTCTTGTTTCTGAGCGCATAAGGCAAAACGGTTCGGCATCAGTGATTTCCTTATCAAAACGATTGGAAGTATATCCAAAGACATTCTCAGCCGCCTACAGCGTTTCTTTATTTACTCGATATGATTTATCTTTCTTCCTATGGCAACAAACACCTCACCCTACAAATTGTGTTATCTTGCTGTTTGAGTCTGTCACTGTCCTTGAGCCCACTGGCAATATATAACCAGTTGTAGGCTTTGTAAGTCAAACATAATGTGAAGCAATGATGAATATGTATATGCTAACATTATATTACTCACTTCATCTCCGATTTTTGCCTTGTTCAGAACAAATTCCCTGGATGCCTCCCACTCCTGGGAAGAAGCTGATTGTTATTCCCTGTCACTTGCTTTCTCTGGGCAGAGCATTTTACAATGCACTCAAATTAGATTAAATAGATTTCACAAGAGGATGATATACAACTGTATCGTTATGAAATCAATCACCACGATATCCTCGCTAATGTTGCTTTGTAGACGCCAGGTGATGCTATACATGCAAAAGATGGATTCCTTGGCAACAAGGCACCAGGAACCGAGCGTTGTCCCAATCTGCAACCTAATAGCATTCTACCAAATGCATCATGTATCTTATGAATAATAGCCATCGCAGGTTGAAGAACTAATGCTATTATGTGAGTTATTTAAAGAATAAAGGGTTGCGTTCTGCATTCGAACAAAGGAACTTTTCGATTGTCCAGACAAGAGCGGCACAAATCTTAAAGGTCTGAAATTTACCGTGGTTTGAAAGGTCACTGTCTGAGTCTCGCAGGCTGCTGGGAGTTGTAAACGACCCTTCTTATCAAATGTTAATGCTGCCAGACCCACATTGCTTCAGGGACAAGAGGGAATATGTCTTTGAGGTCTTAAGGTCCCATGGAAACAAGTAATTCAATTTGCATGCAAAAATCTAGTGCTAATTGCATCTTGCCTCACAGAGGATCAAATAGAGTTCCTTTGTAATTCAGGCTGCGTATGCGAGAATGTAAGATCTCTGCAGGAAGTGTCTTTTTGTGTGGCTGTCGACACTGTGACATGGCTTTTATGAGATGGAAGCTCAAGGCCTCTATGATTTTACATGAGGGATGGTCTCTTTCTGGGAAAAGCTCAAGGTTTGGTTCGGTCTAGTCGATTCAGGTCACGTTTTCTGGTGAGAGAAGACTGAAATCTAATGCTTTGCATTTGAGATCGTCTGGATGTCTATAAAATCACATGAAAAATGACATGCATTTTTTATGATTCATTGGATTTAAATGCATCGATAAATTAAATATACTGACGCATTTATTTGTTTTTAGGTATTTGTTGTGTAAAATACAGCAATGTCATTTTTATTTGAAATAATAGTAATAATACAGAAATGATAACACCTCAAAAAATTAAATTGATGCATGTATTGGTTTTAAGCTCAATGTGAAAAATACAGTAATATAATTATTTTATATATATTACAATTCTAAAATATCATAGCATTATCACAAAAAAAAAACCTTCTCCCATTTTGAGTTGAAACCCACAGTAAAAGTGTTTCTTTGCCAAGTAATGGCAAGTGATAATCTGTTAAATCCTCTTTGTGTTGCTCATACTGATAATTCGGCACATGAGCGTGTGCAAACGGAGGAGCAGCCAACCAGAGCTCTTCAGAGTGCTAATTATGTGGTGTCTCAAGCAGGCAATTTTAGGAAGCAAAAATAAGCATGAATGTAAATTTGATTGTCCTTGAAGTGCACAATGAGAGCTGTTCATTACAGTGTAGTATTAATGCAGACCTCCTGCACAAATGCTCTGTAAACTGACTGCATGCCCCAGTTTATATTTTTGCATGTCTCCAAACATAAAGAATAGTAATTGTATCAATGTTAATTATACATGGAGAGGAGGTTGTCCAAACAAAATTGAGGTGCACAATACAGACTGCCAGACTGTGTGAAATCCACAGGCATTTTCATCCTGCTGTTGCTACACAATTGTCCTAAATGCAATGCAGTATTTTTCTCTTCAAACAAGACTGCGCCAATTGGGGGACACAGACACAGACACGCTGGCTGTTGATTCGGCAGGTCACACTGCCCCCTGTTGACTGTCATCTGCATCTGCAGGGTTTGTGCAAAATGGATAATTCATGAAATGACACAGATGATTTCAGAAAGCAACTCGAGTAATCTTAAACACAGAGATTTCATGATAGACAACAGGCGTTGTACGAAATGCATTAGCAACAAATGTCGCCAACGGGGGGCAGAGCAGCGAGGAAATGTCAGGCGTGTTGTTCGTTGGAAGAAAAAAAAATTGATCGTCTCAAAATATATGGTTATAATTTTGAGTTCCTTGACAGTAACCTTCCCTCCAGACAAGGCCTTAGCCTTTAAAATATTTATCAGGGTTCTCACAAAAGAAATGACATGCAAGTTCCTGCTGCATTAGGAAAAGTGGAAGCTAAATCGTTTCGGTGGACGGCTATGGATTTCCTGTCAGGGTTGTGGTGTAATAGCACAGGCTAAGAGAGTGAATCCTACAATGTGCACTATGTAGATGAGCCTTCAGCTGTAATTGAAAGAGAGATAATACAAGGAGCTAGAAAGCACTCTGCAAAAGTGATTTTGGACGAGATGGGAAGCTAGGGAGAAGTCTTTTACAAATAACCCTCAGTCAAACACTGATGAGTAAAGACAAAAGGAAAAGGAAAACAAGCACACGCTTTGGCACAAGCGCAGGTTGTGTTGAAACTGATGCATCTGACTTTGTTTGCCAGGATCAACTCCCTTCCCCAATTGGTACTGTCCAGGAAAATAAATGATCCACAAGTGCAGGCGCAGCGGGGTGTCAGAGTTAGCTCGGCGTACTTGGGAGATGTTTCGAATTGTGTTCTCAAAGGTCACGCTCTCCTTTCTCACAGTCTTGCCTGTCACCTTAGCTTTGCACGTGGAATCCTCCTATTGATCCTCCTCTGCAGAACGAGTCCTCCATGGAAAGACGTTCGAAACGCAGCGTGGTAGCGCTCAGCAGGCCCACTCGGGGGTACGGAGGAGAGCGCCTGATTGGGCGGAGGATTGAAGCTGAGGGTAAAGGGGCATTATGTGCCTTATGAGCGATGAAATGATTGCAACTGGAGGTGAAAGCTTTCCTTTCCACCAAGCTAAAAGCTGAAAGCCGCAGTCGCACTGTTAGTCCAAGGCCAAATCGCTGGCCGCTGCATGCACTCTCTCGACAAAACGGCAAACTGCCACTGATTTGATGGCTCTATGTTGTCCTTTAAAAGAAAAACTCTGCTTCCTGTTGCACAAACTGCTTTTCAAGACGGTAAATGGAAAGTTACAATAGAGAGCTGTATGCTCTGTTATTTGACAGAGATTTCAAGACTTTCTCTTTTTTTTTTTTTTTCTTGACCTTTTCAAAGTGTAATAGTGTTAGCATGGAAATATATCTTTTTTTCATTGTGATGTATTGAAAGATCCGTTAAGCAGATAAATGTCAAGTTTATTCTGCAAAGCTTATCAATAAAGGCAGTATTGATCTCGGCTCTTTATTTTCCCACTCCATCTTATGGTGGTCTCATCAATAATGTTACAGAAATTCATGTATCCACCATGGATCATTTCACCCACTGTTTGGGGATTTAAATAGCCTCTGCCTTTGTGTTGAATTAGCAGCACTGGGTTAGCGGTTTGCAGGAAGATTAATGTCAGTGTGCGCTTGAATTGGCGATCAATTGCACAGCTAACATGTAGGACATGTTGCAGCAGAAGATTTGCTAATAGATGAAACTGGATCTCATTAATTGTCTGCAGTGTGGAACATTGAGTAGCAAAAAACAGCATAAAATGTCTGTCTAAATGGAGAAATGCACTACAAGAGAGGTCTGTGAGCTGGGTTGAAGTGGGTTGGTATCTCAAAGTCTATTTGAGAATATCTGCCTGGTAACACACTTGTAGATACCATATCTGCTGTTCCTCACACATTACTAAAACTTAATTATATTTATTGTTAGGTTTATTGCAGAGGTAATAATTATGTACAATATTGCATCGTGCAAATTGTACACAGTGCTACTAAGAAACAACATTGTGGACCTGTGGCAGCGCTGTAAGCAAGCTGAGATATGCAAATAAACATTATATGTTATTAGAATAATTCTTCTTTCGTTTTAGCTTTATCATTGCAATAATATATTACAGGCATATATTACATAATTGCTTTACAGATATTTTTTTTTATCTCTGCGGAGATAAACTTAAACTTAAGTCAAGCATGAACACTTGACATATTATTACTTATTCTAATGTTGAATTTTTAAGTTGTGATAGCTAATCGCAGCAATATTTTTTTTTACAGTGTCGTGTATCTAAATCTAAATGTTTAATTGAATGCAGTGCTAGAAAGTGATGTTGACAGCAAGAAGCGTGACTAAAGAAGACAGTGTAGTTTAGATTTCATTTCTATCAGCTTTGTTGTTGTTATAGCATGTTGTAAAGCCACACATGTATGTTGAATTCACTTTTTAAACAGCATATGCCATGCTGATACAGATGCAGAGTGATGGTATTTCATTAAAATCGTTAGAGTTGATAATAATAGTACAAGACAGATAACTGCAAATATTAAGCAAACACTTTAGCTTATACCTTAAGACTTGTTTAATCGGGACTCTCAGAGGGACATCTAAACCTTTAATACTCACTGATAAAATGAGGTGAATGTGTAGGCTGATTACTTATTCACATTTTCTGTTCCAACTTAAAGGGACACTCCACCCATTTGCATTAAGCTTTGCATTGTTAGAAACCCAGTCATACTATTGAATGGTCGTGCAACACTCTCTCATTTTCCCCTGAGACGGAAGAAATCCGTTATTTACCTCTTACACTTCCTCCTACAATGACGCAAAAATCGTCATTTTGCGTCATTGTAGGAGGAAGTGTAAGAGGGGGGGATTTCTGTTGAGACTACAAGCACTAGTTCCTCATCTTTCCCAGGGGGCGGGACCCGCTCACGCTACAGACCTATTACAGATCAGTGGGTGAGACTTTACTCTCTGAAACTGAAAGCAATATTCTCCATCTTGTTTGAAGCTAAGCTAACAGGCGCTGTGGAGACAGATGTAAAAAGTTATGACAATAGCGGAGGAGAGTGCTCAATATGATATAGAAGAAGAGGATTTCGGAAGTCTGATGCTTGAATCAGGTGTTTGTGGCTACCTTTACAAGCCGCATTATAGCGAAGAGCAGCCGAGGCAGAAGACCTGCCTGCCGCGGACGAGGAGCCCGGACTGGCTCGAGTTAGGGCGGACTGGTGGCGCCGGTGATCTCACTATGCAACTCATAGACTGTAAGATGCACCAAGAACACAGAGATAGAGTCCGTCTGCGGCAAAGAATTTCAACGATGACAATTTCTCCTGTCAGACGAGGACACGGACGTTTGTGTTGAGAACTATCCTAGTTTCGCACCGCATATGTTCTGACTGAACATCCAGGTACCATGCAATAATTCACCTTTTCGAAAGAAATACAAACAAGGAGTAATGCACTAATGAGTTCGCCAACTAACTAGACATTTTGTGTGAAATGAATTTCAAGCTCTGGTGGTAGCTAGCCTTGTAGACGGAAGAGTGATTTCTCTTATAGGCAGATGTGCGCTTTCTGGATTAGTGGGAGTGGCTTGCGGAGCTGTGCAATGTGGTGCATTGTGGGAGTTGTTGTCTTTCATACAAATGTGTCCTGAAGTTATTTTTTGTCTTTCCTCGGTCACGAAGGCACCAAATTCAAAATTTATTTTACATTTCGACTACATATATGACCCACTTTAAATAAAAAACAATGTTCAAATGGGTGGAATGCCCCTTTAAGTCACAACATTTCCTTAACACATATATAGTCTATACATTGTTCCCATAAAGGAGATTTAAAAAGTTTTGTTAAATATAGCTAATACCAGGACTTGATACACATTCTAATTGTATACATTTTGAAATTGGTACACTTATTCACCAAAGATGCATTGAAGTGAATCTAATAATTATTGCAAAGACATATTTCTCATTTTTTCTGCCTTTGGATTCACATAAAGCAGTCAAAGAGTGCGCTGCCCACAAGGCTATGGCTCTGACTATAATGTTTCTATTTCAGATAAATGCTGTATTCTTCAAGCTTTCTGTTTGTCAAAGAATCCTCTGCTTGCAGCCGTGACAGCTATTCAGATATTCAGATATTAGTTTCATTTCATGCTTTCTGCAGCATTTCTCATAGGCATGATTGACACTTCTTACAAACTTTTCACAACCTCGCAAAAACCTCAAGATTCATTGTCTATCTGCAATTATTTAACATTCAGTCTTTAGGTTGTCTTGCCCATTCTACCTTTTTTTCTTTTCTCCTTTTTTTTTTGTCAGTGTCAGATGTGGCTACTTCAGAGTCTTCTCTTCCCTATTGCAGATGAAGATGGTGTTATTATGTACTAGTGAATGATGCTGCCAGCTGATTTAAATGTACTGTGAATGTGCTTGTTCTCTATTTGTTGTGCATCTAGTCTGTCCACTTCTCACTCTGACCTGGTTTGCTTTCTTCTTTCAAGACATCATTGCATAACATTCATCTCTCAAAAGAATAATAGACTTAGTTTGAAAGAATTTGCTATTTTGTCCATATTTAAAACAAACTAAGGGGCTGTTTATGTATTTTACGCTGTTTACCATCTTCAACTAAAAACTGAAAACTTTTTATGTATTTTGGCCATTCATTTACATGACACCAGTTTTTTGGGGGCCTGAAAACGCAAACTTTTAAAAACGTGTTTCAAGGTGCACGTTTTTGAAACCGATACCTTTATTGTCAAAAACGGGAATTTGTGAAAACGGTGGCATCATGCGCATGCGTATTACGTGTTCAGGCTTGTAGTTTTTCCTCTGTAAAGTGACATCGCCAACTACTGGCCTGGCATAAATAATACAGCGTTTTTAGTCATTTTTTTGCGGATCCGTGTGAATGGGTATTGTTTCGACAACGTTAACGTTTGTGCGTGAAAAAATGCAAAGGTAAACTTTTAATTTTTTAGTACATCGTTGTCGTGTAAACATATCCTTAACTTGCCATTGTACAGTGACAAGAAATTCAAGTGTTTAATACATCAGCAACTAAGAAGGCACTGTATTGTGATTTTCACACTTCATTAAGTAGCATAACTGTTTTCATCTGTGCTAAAAGATTTCTCAAGTATCTGATTGCACATTGATTGATTTCCAAAGGATTATGTATAATTCACAGATTAACAGTTACAAAACAGTGTCACTGATAACAGTGACCATTAATAGGCTACTAACAGTTCCTATTCGGTATATCTAGGGGTGAGCGATACCTGTAGACCTGGTAGAAATTTGTGAATTTGTAAATGCCAATTGGCATTTAAGTGAAATTACTGAATTTAAATATACGAGCTTCATAAAAATGATCATTCTAGAAGAAAATTTCAGATGGCACTTAGAGGCTTTTGCATCTGAACTCTTCAAATATATATTTAATAGACTATGGATTCTTTTTTATACAGTTGAGTCTATGCTTGAAGTTTTTCAGGTAGGTCTACAGTATTTCTTTATGTCTTTGTTCTATTGTTTTCTTTGCTCTTTCTTATCAATGTTTACTTGTTTTCACTAAGCTTGAGAGGTTTTTTAGGCTAGTATTAGTTTATTTAATTATTTAAATATTTAAAATAAGGAGAAGAATTATGAGATTTCAATGGAATCAAAAATGTTGATATCATCATAACCTCATTTAAAGCAAAAATAACTATATCATGATGTATGCTGTTATCGTGAAATAAAATTATATATATATATATATATATATATATATATATATATATATATATATATATATATATATATATATATATATATATATATATATAATTTTATTTTAAAGCTGCTACGTGTACTGTACTGTGCTAGACTAACTGGGACTGGTCACAGCACTTGTATATTGTTGGTTTGATTGCTTCTATTGCTCTCCTCATTGGTAAGTCGCTTTGAATAAAAGCGTCTGCTAAATGTATATGGAATAATGGCTACTAAAAATACCATCACAGGTAAAAAAAATATTTTTAAAATGTATAAAAGTAGGCTACAGTTTGTACCAATTAATACCTTGATGACCATAATCACACATTTATTGTACAACTCAATACTGTTTCAGTGAAAAGTCCAATTACACAAATGTTACGTAAAAGTTTTATGCAGGTTATGTAAAAGTGCAATTTTTTTAACCAAGCCTTTTATGAATGTGTCTATAGAGAAATTTACTTTTAAAAACAAACCTAACAAGTGTCTCCTCTATACACATGTGAATGAAAAATTTCCACAGTTAATGCACTTCTAATTAAAAATGATGTATGATTTATCGCATTACCTCAAATAGCATGCATATCACAACTACATCACATTACATTTTTTCTATTTCCTATTTAGTAATTTGCTTGATTGTATTATTAATGGATTTTATTAATGTTCTATTTTTTTTTATTTATGTTCTATGTTTCATTTGTTTTTGTTTTTTTACGGCAGATACATTCTATTTATTTTATTTTATTTTTCTGTGAGAAACAGACATAAAGTATACAGTACCACACATATCCAGCAGGGGGAGATATATGACTTTGTTTAACTAAGTGTGACCTACTTTATTGTCTGGAACACAGTGTTCCCTCACATGAGGTCACACAATGAAACTGAGTTCACAGTCAACGGCCGAGACAAGTGTTTAATCACATTCTTCAAATTTCTCATTGGCTAATCCAAGGAGAGACGGAGAAGAAAAAAAAAAAAAACAATTGCTTGTTCCAGTGCCTGATACGGTCTGGTGAAATTACACAAAACATTTAGTTCTACACCGTAGTCACATGGTTTCAAGTGTTGTTGTGGTGAATGTTCAGATTTGATATATCATCACCTGCACAATGTTTACAGCTGTCATCTGAGACGTTTACGAGCGTGTTTGGGCTGTTGAAGAGATGTGAACTGTCTGCTGTCTGACGATGTGCGTAGCTCCATCTGTCTGTAGAACATTGTGGTAGGACAGAGGGATGTGGCTGCAAACACAATTCATACACTTTGTCATCTTATCTGCAAGAATATGCTTCAGTCTGTCCAGTGCATTGTACCCTGACTTGGATAACAAGTGCAGATGAAAATCATAAGGGAGCAAATATCTTGATCATGATCTACGTTGCCATGCTGGCATCCCATACTGTTCTGTATGCATCAGGGATGCCTTCAGACATCTGGACATATGTAAACAAGGGGTCAGTGGGTACACAAAGCTAGTCCTGATTTGCAGAGGAAGGTAAACCCATGTAGGACAACTTATCAACCCTAAAAAAACTAGTTTGATCTAGTTTTACATGCCTTTCTCAAATGACTGCTGTTGAGTTCCCAACATTCTGATTATATCATACAACCAAATGCAAAACAGAAATTAAAGGTTAATTAAAGGTTAAAGTATACTTCTGTCAAGCTTATTTATTTCTGAAGCGTGATATATGCTGTATATGTCAATAAGCTACAGTTGTAGGGAGTAGTATTGTGCTCGCCCACATCTGTGCTTGCCACTTCGCGTGCAGATTTTCAAACCGAAACTACCAGTGTTCTGAACATTTTGTCCCCCGCTTTGTGTCGATCAGGGAAGTTGCTCACCACCATCAAAATAACACTGCGTGTCATATGCTTAAGGTTTCGTGTGGCATTTTACACAGACACCAAATGTGCCTGACAGTTTATGTACCCTAAACAACTGCATTGTCAAGTGGCTAATGAAATTGTTAAATAATCATTTTGTAGTAAAGATAAAAGCATCAGTTATCTCTTGCTCATGCATCACAGACCAAGCAGTTTTACTAATAACTAATATTATTAGTTATTTTTGTATTCACAGCATATAGATGATTATATCGATTAGGTCTTCTCACAATTTCCTGAGAAATTAGAGCTATTATCTAATAATAATAATAATAATCAAATTAAATGAAATATGTAGTTAATTAGTATATATTATATTGTTTTATATGATATTATATTTTGTTATATTATTTGAAGATATATTGTATTGTTTGATCGTATCATCTGCATATACTTTATACTATATATTACATTTATGGTAGTAATACGTTACACACATATTATACAGTACTTTAAATAACTTCAATAAAGTTGCTTGTAGATTAGCTTGATTCATATTAATAGCATGCTATTAATGGTTTGTACCATAACATACTGAAAATTCTTATTTAGTGTAAATTATATCTCTAAAAGTCATGTCTATGTTGCATGATTGTGTATATGAGAGGCTGTTCTTGGCTATAGAACATGAACATATATACTGGCTAACCACTGAAAATGATATCATTTATGGTTGAGTAAGGGAATCTTTGTCTCCAGTCATAGTTATGTTTCATGTCTGTTGTGGTGTGACAAAAACATCATCTGCCTTGTGCATGTTGGGAGGTACAGTCACATGTTATCAGATAGGATCTGAGGTTTGCTGTTATACTGTACATGTATGCATTTAAGTGACAGTGGGAGTATTAAAGGACAGAGAAAAAAAATCAGTTTTCATGCTGGATGTTTAATTTAGTTTTCTAAAAGCTTAAAGCATAAATTCCCATGGTGCAAAGTTTCCTGTGAATGTTAAGTTCTACCTATACCTCGTGTTTACAACTAGTCGGTTGTGCAATACAGCCATAAATGCAGAGCTCAAGCACACACCTGTACTGAATGCAGGCTGAAAAACACTGAAGTGTCTGAAAGCTGGTAGTTTATGAGGTGTGTTCAGTCTGCACATCCAGTCCTGAAAATAAATGTGTTGCAGTCACGAACCAAGATTATGAAAGTTCACTAACCAGAACACTTAGTATCAAGAAAAGTGTAAATGCACAATGTTTATTTGACATCTATACCATTAAAGTTCATTTGAAATACTAATGACTAACCCTAATGTAAATGCTAGGAAGAAAAAAAAAAACTTAAAGGCCCCCTCAAGTGCCTTGAAACATGCAGCATTATTCAATGTGTTGATGTAAATAAACAGGAAGACAGGGTGGGGCATATAGAACAGCTCCTCCCCTTTTTTAAAATAGCCAATAGCGTTTCGTTTATATCACAGCTCCAGCTGTTGAGCTTGCTAAAGCTGCATTTGACAGGTATATTTGATATATACATTCCCTGTTACTAAAGCAAAACAGTGAACATAATCATGCTGAGGATGTGTAGTTTAAAAAGTGTGTAATTTATGTTGGTGCATAGCAACGGACAGTGATCTCTTATATCCGTCAATGCTGTTTCTATTGCTGAGTCTATCTATTCTCCTCTTAGGCCTCGTTTACACTGTCAGTGAAATGTGACCCAATTCCGATTTTTTGCTTATATGTGACACAGATCGGATGTGTTCTATGACAGTGTAAACTGGAAAACAACACATGGCTGAAACACATGGTTTCAGGCCTCGTTCTGTGGAAATAAATCAGATATAAATCAGATATGTGCCAATGCGAATGTCATGTAAACAGGCAGATTGGATTTTCTGAGGCATTAGGCCTGATGAAACGTCGTGTCGTCATAGGAGAGGAATGTGGCACGAGAAATAAAATTAGTGGTATAGATACGCACTTTCATGACATCGTGTTGTATGTTCCCACCAGTCCTGAGATCTCTCTCGCACACAATAACTGAAGCATATGCGCAGGCTGCAATGATGGCCCTTTTCGTCCTCCTCCGCCTCAAAATCATGGATCTTCGCATACATCGCAAAACTAGCATCAAGCATATTTTGCGTCCGTCCATCTGTGCAAGAACCCCCTTTAAGCATGCGCGATATTTCAGATAGTATGGCAAGAAAACATATTTACATTGTCTGAATCGTTCCCTATCCCCTATATAGTGCGCTATGTGCCATTCACCATGTATAAAAATAGGGATGTGCACGAATATTCAAATTTTCTAATATTCAATCTGTAATTATTATTTGAAAAATAAAATACTATTCGAATTTTATAGTTGTTAAACTATTTTTTTTTTTTTAATTCGCAGTTATAATTAAATGCACTGGGTGGCGCTGTGGAGCGTGTTTAACAAGTGGATTGTATTTGATCACATAATGTCGTCCTCTGCCTTGCGAAGAATTTGATTAAGGCTACAATTTATCTCCATAAATACTATTTTCTCAATTCTGCGCATATATTTTCACTAACTTACATCGATTGCTCGATCAATATTATCATCACATATTTTACATTTACATGCTTTCTGTGCATCTATTAAGTTTACAGATAAAATAACGGCTGTAAAAATAATAATAATTGCAATTCATTTACATTTTTAACTGTAGTTAACACAAACAATTTAATATAGCTAAGTTTGTGTATATTTTTACACGTAGTAAAATACTGTAGGCTATGTGCTGCTTATAAACACCAGACAGATAATGATTTATGAAACAGATGAAACTTTACTCATCTCACTTGCACAAAATAAATGCTGTAATAGAAAGCATAGAAACGCACAGGTGAAATACACTGAAAATTATATGCATTTAAATGACATTTTCATGATCTGGGCCTGGGCCATTTCGGTCTCCATCTCCGAGTCCGAGTCTGACTCTGGTGCGGGACTCTCGAAACGGTACATAACGGCACACAACAATGAAGTGCTGAGGCTATCGCCCTCTGAAAGGCAAGTCGCCTCTCTTGAATCCTAAAAACACTCATTGTGAAAAATGATCTCTCTGGTAATGGAACTCGTCGCTGTTGTCTCTCGCTCTCGCTCTCGCTATTTCCCGCTCTCGCTGTCAGATCACCGGAATTACTAGCCCACACACTCAAGTTCGAATGTCAATGGTCGCCATATTGTGCACGGAGCGAATTTATAATGTAGGGGGCGGGACTCTTCAGATTCTAGAGAGCATTTGATTGGACAGAAAATCTGATGAGAAGCTGAAGTGCAGTGATGTCATCCAAATCATTGATCTGTATTGGCGGAAGTGAGAGGCTAAGATTTGAACACTTATATCTTCTAAATGCAAATGTTGTCATTGTTTTGGAGCACACTAGCTTATAGATAATCTTAAGGTTAAGCATATTCATACTTCAAGCCAAAACAATTTCAGCCATAACTAACTTTAGGCAATAACAATGCCTCTGAACTAGCTAACAGAACTTTTACAGCATTTAAGAATCTTGTATATCTTATTTTCACATACAATATCATTAAAACTTTTGGGGTCAGTAGGATTTTTCTCTGGGAAAAAAATGAAAAAAGTATCATGGTTTGCACAAAATATTTAACTATTTTTAACAATGCTTTATGTTCAGAATGTCTCAGTAAATCAGCATATTAGAATGATTTGCATCACAGTAATAAAGTAAATTAAAGTACATAAAATATATTAAAATAGAAAACAGTTATTTTACATTGTAATAATATTTCACAATATTACTGTATTTAATGGAATAAATTAATTACCCTTGATTGCTTTCTATTATTTATGATACCTAATGCATTAACTAATGTTAACTTTGTGAGTACTGTCAATACAGTGGTAGTTTTATGAAGTTAACTAGAAAAACAGCCTAGAGGGAAGGTTGAGATTGCTCATCAAAAGTACAGATTACAATGTTTCATTTTTTTATTTGTTTTATTTTTTTCTGTTTATCAGGCGAGTCTGGTCAAAGGTTGCCTGTACACAGATTCTGCACATTATTCTTCTTTCTGAGCCCAAACAAACACAGCCATGACCGCATTTTGCCAGAGACAGCTCAAACAGTTTACGTAAACCTGTCTACATCAAGGCCTTTTATATCAGAGTGAACACAAACCTGACCACAGTATTAATGGCACCAGAATGATTGACTCACCTGAACCAGCTTATTTTAATGAAAACTAACATCCCTCTGCAGGTAGTCTATAAAGTAGCATGCTAATCTCTCATGCAGAGTGCTTCTCTCTTATCAGGGCTATTTGCTATGAACCTGCTGTGCTTTGCAAAAATGTTCCTCAATAAAATTAGCCACATTATTTGCATCTCTGGCTTTACATATTCCATAAGAACATAAGGGAGATCAAAAAGTTCCTTCCCTGTGGCTAATCTCACGGTCGCTATTTAGAATAACAACATTTTGTTGTTGTTCTTTGGGACATTTGCATGTTGTCACAAGTAAAAGATGGATTTGTTGTGTTAATATTGCATGTCTACATTTTAATGTGCACATTATCACTAGCTACATTTCCATCCAAAGTTAGGAATTTAATTTAGAAATTGGAATATCGCATAAAACATTTGCGAATAAAGCAGTGTTTCCGTCCCATGTGTTCAAGAGAACGAAAACGTTACTTCCTGGGAAATTGGTGCAAAATATCTTTAATAAAAATGGAAGTTGCTGCAATCAGGGAAGGCTCCACTGTGGCTCTTTTTCCTACATTATAAATGACTTGCGTCTCAGAGCGAGCAGAAGAAACGCGATAAACACTGTCATGTTATCTTGCGTTCAGATGCCTGCTGTGACAGACTTTGGCTCAAGCATTTCAGAATGATCAAACAAACATTTGAGATGTTGTGCAATGAAATTGGTCCGCTGGTTATAGTCCAGTTATCACATCCACTGAGGCATGCATATTTTTTTGTTGCGCATTGAGTTGGGTTTTGTTTGGTAAATGTGATTCCATCGTAGTTTATGCACATGCCGTCTTATAAAAAAATGTATCCACCTCAGATGAGCATAGGGGTGTGCGATATTGACAAAAAATGATATCTCTATTTTCTGGGATTTTATCGATAACGATAATTAGACGATATTTTGCCTAGTGCTTTTATTGTGTTGGTTTTGCAGGTTTAGGACTGCCGTGGACAGCTGACTCCTAACATTTTTGCAATTCTTCACATTCTATATGGTGGAAATGATCTTTTCCAATAACATTAAATTGATTTTTACCTTTTTATGGGATTTTTACAATTTTTTTCCATTTATAAAGCCATATATTTTTTTAACCTAATTGAATGCAAGCATATTTTTTTGGTCAAATTCTTGCATTATATCAAATTCTATTAGAATAATAAGACACAAGAGTGCTGTTAACAATCAAATGAAATATCAACAAAATTGATCTTTGCAATGCAGAGGAAACACAGAAGCTGCATATGAAGTGGCATTTAGATGCATTTACACAGACTGTTTAATGGAGCTCAGAGGGGCACGAATGCATTTAACCTGCCGTTACAAATGCAGAAATAATGTTTTGATGTTTTAAACATATAATGTTTAATATTGATATTAGAAAGGATTTAAAAAAACTGAAAATATACGTTAATTGTTCAATTAAAACCGCCAGTACAGCAAGTTACTGTTAATTAGTGATCATTGAGTTTCAACTGATTCATTCAAACGGCTGATTCATTCAGGTATGAAGCATTTGACTGTCTTAATGAGTGAGTCATTGAATAATTCGTTCAAACGATTGGTTCATTCAGTAACGAAACACCATCATGTGATGCTCAGAGACTCAACAGTCATGTGTCTTTGTTTGGAACTATTTTCGTTTGCGAAATGTAGCAAAAGCAGGCAATACTTTGCCTAAAATGTAAGTCACTTAATATTATCTTCTCGTTTATTGAACTGTTGTATAAAATAAATATCACATTTGTAATTGTGCTGATATTTGGTGAAAAAAAATCTTCGTGTGATATTGATTAACTATATTAAATTAAATAAATATATAAGACACAGAGGCATTTGTTCCAATTTTTCAGGATATTACCGCAGACGATATATATTGCACACCCCTAGTTGAGCACACAAGTTTATGTGCATTTTTAGAATTAATATGCATCTTGGCATTTCCATCCAACTTTTTTAAGCAGTATCCTAAGATGTGCATAAAAATAAGTAGATGGAAACATATTGTGCATTGTGCACAAACAACCCACCTTAGCTTAGTTCTTAATAAAGAACAATTTGTACAGTTTGTTTTTAGGGCTTAATGAAGATAAATGAGTGGAAGATACTTCATGACCTATAATTAAACTGCACCAACACTGCATGCTTTGGAAGCCACGCTTAAGTGTACTCCAGGGTTTGTTTTCAGGACATGTGTACATCCTGAAATGACCTCCGACTTACTGCACCAAATGCCAGAGATGCAAGAGATCTGTTTTTGTGGACAGACAGGCTGGTTTTTGTGGTGTGATTTTTGACAGACACAAGCTTTTGACGCTCCAAAGTACAGAGTGATCTTTAAACCAGAGGTCATGTGATCTAGACGGTATGAAAAGTTGTGTAATGTCATGAACCTTTAGTTAACCTCTCCTGCTGGCTTGGATCTGAGGGAAAAAGGGCAGATTTGACGCCTTGAGCAATCTTATTTGATTATCTGTGCCAAAAATGAACGGTACATTTGTTATGACGCTTTTAAATTTATCAGCCGTTTACATCATTGTTTGTTTACCACGCACTGTTGCACAAGAGAAGACTTTCTCTCCACAAGAACAAATTTGTTTTTCATAAACTGTGCTTTTGAATATGAAGCATTTTTTTAAATGCTATATTACACAACATTTGTTCTGCCCAGCATTCTCCTTTTCCTTATTTCAATAATGGAAGCATTATTATCAAAACTTTAAAAGTCACTTTTTTCATTGCATGCGTTGCAAACTTTAGAGTTTTTTTTTTTTTTTTAAGGATTAAAGATAATTTCCTGGCATTTTCCTGGCAGAGAAACAATAACCAAAAGTGCTATAGCCAGCTTATTTCATTCATTAAAATTGTCATAATTTACTCATGTTTTTTTCAAAAATGTATGACTTACTTTCTTCTTTTTGGTCAATACAAAGTCATTGGGGTCCAATGTTTCTCCAATCTCCACAAATCTTTTGAGGTTTTATTTGTGGCTTTTAATCAAACTCTTAAATAAGTGCTTGTTTAATGTTCATGCATATTGCATTTTCACCGCACATAATGGTGTCAGCCTTAGGTGAAAGCTCTGTTTTTTTGTATTGTCACGCAAGTACTTTATAGCACGTATACACAGCCATAGTACATTAATATCTGTATTTACCATCAACACTGATATGAATCTCTCTGACAGAAGCAGCACGCAACCTGACCTGGCATTGAGCCATTCTTAGAGTCAAATACATTGCCAGTACAACACGTAAATCCATTGAGGTATTTGCGGTTTTAAAAACTCGGGCAAAGGCCTTTTCGTCTTGCTGGTGGGAAAGTTAAGTGCTTATTATTATTAGAGCTGTAAACAGCATGCTATAATCTTTTGTTTTCTAGAAGCTGGTTTCATTGAAGTCCACAGGAAAATGTTTTAATAGCCACTGCCAAACTTTCCAGTACTAAGGAAGGAGGAAAACAGTGATATCAAAGGATGTCCTGTGAATGCATCTGTTTGTATGCTTTGATTCAGTACTTTATTGACAAACTTTAAGAAAGCAGGGTCATGTGAGGCTTTGTATGACTGGGACTGCAGTACCATGAGAGAGTCCTAGGGGGCTCTGAGTGCATATTCTGGCCCTCTGAATGGGCTTTTGTCCTGCAGCTCTATGACTGGGAACTCGACTCTCCCACACTTCGTTGCCACATTACGGGAAAACAAAGTTAATTGAGGTTAGTATACAAGGGTCTGTCATAAACAGCACCAAATGGAACAATACAATATTCAAACACTTAAAGCCTCTTAAGAATCAAAATCAATCTTCTTGTTCATGCCAACACTTGGGATTTATCAACAAGTTTTACCATCTTTCAAAATAGATTGTGTGGCTTAGACTGAATATTTAGACACTTAATAGCCATAATAACCATAAATATCTGTCTGCAGAGAATTGTGTCACACCACAACCTAATTGCTGTGTTTTCTTTTTTTCATAACACATAAGGGTATGGATGTATCACCCCGTGACTTTGTGGAAAGCACTTTTTATATTCATTTCTCACAGATCCACAGTTAAAGAGAAAACTGAATCATTCATACTGTCCTGGGGGATAGTTTTTCCCCAGACTTCCTTACAGTACTACAAACAAAACCCTCATTATTCACTGTGACCGTACTAAGGGTTTTTGACAATGCTGACTGTAACATGGTTAAAAATATATTGTCCAACATGATTACAAAAAAGTTTTACAGGAAATGGCATCACCCAGCCCAGTTAAGAAGATTGAGGCAAGTCCATCATAGATTTAGGAAGCTGCGGTTGCAAAGTAGTTACCTCAAGTGTTTTAAAGTTCTCTGTCACATCTTAGGCGGGGTGGGAAAATCTTACAATGGTCATGTGATAGACTTCTGCTTTCTGCAGAGGTATAAAAGCAAGAGAGATAAAATTAAACTGGCTGTACTGAAGCACACTATGATTTTGTTTGCATCCTGTTATGTGCTGAATGTGAAGCAGTTGTAATGGCTGTTTCTCAACATCTATTCGTAACCTGTTTCAAAATGTATTGTGAAAATATAAATTGATAGTTGTGGCATATTTTCCATCACAACAACCATTTATGACCCTTACGTTTTTTTTAAAGTTAGCGTTGTGTACTTGTTTATCAATGAGATAAGTGTCGGTAATGAGCTTGAGTAAATCACTTTATAATATATTGTATTTTATATAAAAATAAAAATAAATTAATATAATATATTTTAATAATTCTGCAACCTGTGAAAATATTATTTAATTGTGTGTATTTAGAATCAAGAGAAAGGTGTCATTTTATTTCAATAGCTATGTTTCCATCCAAAGTTGGTATTTAACTAATGCGCAAAATTGGAATATCTCATAAAACATATGCGAATAAAGCACCATCACCGTCACTTCCTGGGAAATTGGCACACAATATCTTTAATAAAAATGGAAGTTGCCGTAATTGGGGAAGCCATTGTGGCTCTTTTTTCCTACGTCTCAGAGCATGCAGATGAAATGTTGTTTCCACCACCGCCATTTCCATTACAGAACACAATACTTATTAGGTGGTGCAAATGACAATGTGATGGAAATGTTAATGGCATTTCAGAAAATATTTCTAGTGATAAATGTACAGTATATACACAATTGTTAGTGCACAAATAAAGTAGTATAAACTAGTGAGAGCTACATGAGGAATAGTTTTCAGTCCACAGGGTCACAGATTGCATATAGTTTATATATATATACATACACTTTAAATGTATGTATGTATTTCCTTTACATTTTATGAAATTATGGCATTGCAATTACTTTAAAATGCTCAATTTAGGGTGTAAATGTCTATGTAGTATATGTAGGGCCTGTTACATAACACAGTTTGTTTAATAAGAGGTGCCATAATGTCCTCTATCATTTGAAAACAAAACAACACCTCCCATTAAACTGGCAGAAAGCAAAAAGGTGAAAATTAAAAGGTTACATCTTTAGTATTTACATTTTAATTGGGTACAGAATGTTCCTTGAACTTTCAAAGCAAAACAAGTGTGCATACTTCCGATAGTAATTTACGAACAACTATGCCAAACCACAGACAGAAATCGGAGCGCAGTAAACTTCTAGGCTTGTCTGGAATGTTCCAGAAGATGTCTGACATTGAAGACAGCAGCCTTGAGTCATGCAAAAGGCTAGAATTCCCACAACCCCTACGCACAAAGAATGGATTGATTTGAAGGAAAATTTCCTAGTCAGTCTTTGCTAAGAATGCATATCTCGGAAATTTAAAAATGCGTGCAACGGATTCAGTCTGTTTTAAGTGCATGCTTTGGGTTTTGTGCTACTATGATTCCCTATAAAAGGTGAGGTGAATTTATTATTGTTGATCTTGGTAATAAATGTAATGGCATAAAACAGGAAATTCAGAAATTCTCTACTTATGTAACGCCTTTGAGAGTGGCCAGAAATTCTGTAACTAATTTAAAATGCACAAATAATACACACTGAGAATACTGCACTGATATGAAGAAACTGGACCATGTAGACAAAATGCATATTAATATGCATTGTATAGATTGTAATATGAAAATATTATCTGCAGAAACATATTGTAACATTCCAAGAGTGGCTTCAACTGTAGCTGTTCATCACCTATCAGTTTCAAAGACACCACTTTGCACTTGTCACATATGCTCATACTAAAAGTATAAATGTGCTCAGAGCAAAGTCAGATCATAAATAATATGAGTGACTGTTTAATTGCCTGTCAAATGCTTCACAGCCTCCCTTTGGCAGCAGGAATGCAGCTTAGAAGACCTGTTGAGACATAAGATGTCATCACTATGGCTTTACCTGTGTGACTCAGTCTGCTATGAGAATAGAGAGAGAGCAAGGAGGAGACAATAGCAAATTGTTACATTGATTGATTGCTTAATTTTTTAAGCAGTTATGTAATGGTTATCTATGTAAAATCTGTCAAATTGTCCATCAGCCTGTGACCTCTATCTCTTGAATGTTGAATATCCTAAGGCCTTGTGCATGCATATATACATGCATATATGCATGTGAACCATATATAGTGAATGACGTCTTTGCCCTCGACGTGCTCACATTTAAAGTTGACTTATTGCGAACGATTCATCCATGTATGTTTTTTTTTTTTTTTTTTAAATGACCTTGTGGGCCCTATCTTGCACCCAGCGCAATTGACTTTGTACACGGATGCACGTATCATTCCTATTTTGCACCCGACACACAGCCGACTTTTCCCTCCACAGACGCACGTCGGTAAATTAGGGAATGAACTTGCACTCCCGGGGGCTGTTCAGCGCAAAGAGGAGGCGTGTTCCGGTGCAAACTTTCCCTGGTGCTATTTTGCAGTTTCAGAAAACAATTCCGCCACAGACCAGGAAAAACCTAGTCTAAAGTCAGTGGCGCGTTATTCAGATGCTATTTTAAGGGCTCATGCTTGGCCATAATGTAGCGTGTGCACAACACGCATAGACTTTGATTCTCTCATCTACACAGACGCAGCAGTTCCCATTTTTGCAAACCATACATAATTACAAGGAAAAATATTCCACACGAGGGAAATCATTGTGGTGTCCATGAAGATAAAAAAAAAAATAGGCATAAATCTAGCTTACACATTTACCCAAATTTTTATACGCCTGTTTAACCGAAGCTAATTTGGGTGGGTTTCTCCCATCCCCATACTATGCCCTGACGAGAATGTTGGTCTCCTTGGCTGTGAACCGCTCCTGGCGTGCGCCTGGCAAATCCGCCGTTATAATAGCAATCCGCCATGAAACAAGCGCGCCTGCTTTTAAAGGGAATGTGAGATGACGCTCTTATTGGTTTATTTCACGTTACGCCCAAACCACACCTATGAGTAATATAGCTACTTCAGACCAACCCATTTTAGAGGGCGCAAGAGTCATTTATCCCGCCGGTATAATAGCAACAGCACCCGAGACCCGCCCACAAAGTTACTTGCGTTTCGCGTTTAATACTTGCGTTTCAGATAAATTAATGTGTCAAATGCACACAAAGTATTTCAACTGTTAGTGAATTTCCCCTCTACGTCTTTAGAATGGGTACATGAATGTAATAAAGTTATTTAGTTATAGTTATATGATTAAAGTTATTTGCAGTGGTTGTTATTGTAGTGTTTGTTCCTGGAAAGATGATGAAGATTTCCCGCATGCATGCTCAACACGTGAGAGCTGGAACAACGTGCCCCGGTGCCCGCTGCTTTCCTGAACTAAGCGCTTGTTTTGTAAATTGTGTAAATGGAGACCCGAGTGGGCCGCTGTCAAAGGGGATTGTGAATGGATGAACGGTTTGTTCCAGACACACCTGTCCTGCTGTCTGGCTTGGGGTCTTAATCCTTCAGTAAGGTCAGTTAAGTTTAAGGCCTGGGTTCTTCCACACTGAGGGAGGGGTTCGGTTAGACTCTGTGGTGCTGCTGAGATTTGGTTGCGATGACACGCTGTGCAATTATTAACCTCACTACTTGTCATTCTGTGTGCATGCGAGGGAGCATTACGGAGGCAGTGGCATAAGCTTTCATGTGCACCTGTTACCCCCATGGGTGTTTCCCGTTCGTGCTGTCTTTCCCATCAGAGGGGGAAGGAAGGGCCATGCCGTTCTCAACTAGTGACTGCCGTCATCGGATAAGGTCTGGTCAGCAGTCTGGAAAAGCTCCTTCCTGCCCCCGTGTTGCCACTAATCTTGTCAGCAGTCGTCCCACCTCTGGAACCGCTGTGCCCTGCCAGCCTAACTGTTGCACATGCATGGAAACCTGCCTGGATGCAGTCCAGACACAGCCATCAAAAGCATGGTTAAACGAAATTATTAAGTCCTAGTTCTTTCCCATTTAAAAGAGTTAGAAAAAATATATATTAAGTTGTAATGTTTATATACTTTTTATATCATCATTGTAAATTTCTACTGTAAATCTGTTCAGGGATACTATCATATTACTATAGGTGAGAGTTTTTTGTAGTTGTTTTCTTTAACTCTAACTTTTCAGCAGAACACATGTAAAATTTACTTGAAGTACCCCCTGAGATATTAACCCTTTACCCTTTATATTTTTTATCATTATAGGGTGGTTGTGTGCACACACTGCCAATACACATTTATGTTCAAACACCATGCAAAAGTGAATTTTGCATAATAGGTCCCCTTTAATGAATTATTAGCTTTTCATCAACTCGCAACCCCCCTGCAGTTCCCTTGTATGTCTCTGTTTGGGAAACCCTGCTCTAACCCAAAGTATAGATATTTTTAGCACTTTTGTTAGTTCTGTGAGTGAAACCTGTACTAATGAACTTGAATGTGTCTCTAACAGGAAACAAAGTAGTTTATTGTGCTAACTTGCATCAAGTGCACAGTATAGCTAATGAACTCTGACCATCTGTAAGGGTTGTGCCCTGTTCCAGGAAGTGGAAAGGATGGGTGTCACACAGTGTTTCCTTTGTAAAGAAAAGTTAACTCTCTTATTATTAATATTTCTTTTGCTTTAATCAGTGAGATTCTGTAATGAGTACAGCACGATTATATGACAATCCAAAAATGTATTTATGCATTGCTGTTGATGTTTGTTTTGTTTATATGGTTTATATGTCTCTCTCTCTCTCTCTCTCTCTCTCTCTCTCTCTCTCTCTCTCTCTCTCTCTCTCTCTCTCTCTCTCTCTCTCTCATATATATGTGAGTAGTAAAAGTGCTTGCAAGAAGATGTGAAGTCACTAAAGTAAAACTGAAAAAGTAAAAAGAAAATTAAATAATTATTTATTTATTCCCTTTTTTATTTTTCACTACTGAATATTTATGTATTAATTGATTTATTTTTACTTGTTAGCTGCTGTCAAATTGGTCTATTTTTTTAATAATGTTTTTTCAAATTTTACTTTAGCCATCCATCCATCCATCCAATCATATTTTTTATTAAGTTATTTACCTCCTTTATACACAATTCATAAAACCACAGTCAGATTTGGCATGATGTTGGCTGTTTGCCTGGTGAGGCCTTGTACAGCAGCAATAAATAGATTTTTCGAGAAAACAGAGGCTCATCTGCCTGTGACACTGATAGGATATGTGCCAGAACTGAACAGTTCAACGCAGTATCTCACGATCACCAGCAGAGGAGCTCTTGTCTCTTATGTAACCGTGGGCCACAGCACACTTGTGCTGAGGTGTCTTGTCTAGCAGGATGTGTAGAACTGTATAAGGCATTGCACGTAGCATTTTAAACATCTGCTTGCTAAATATCTCACAAAAGGGTTAGACTGGTAAAAGAGATTTCCTCCCTATCATTTCTCATGCTCTCACCAGGTCAGAAAGTCTGCAAACTAAAGCCTGACAAAGGTGGTGTTCACAGACAGTAAGTTTGATCTATGGTTAACACTGCCGTGTAGAGGCTACATAATGCACCGTTGAATAAGTGATGACATCCAAAGCCGCATGTCGTGTTCTTTGCCATTTTACTTTACCAGTTAATTAGTGGTTTGCAGACAGTGATCCCTGTGTAATTGCTTAAGCCACCCTCAGGCATCATTTTAGTTTTTATGTAACACCTGAGATTATTCATATCAAATGAATCCACGGCATGCAGCCAAAAGAGAAATTCACAGAACTGTGCAGTAAATCTGTATATGACAGGTGGTGATGCGTGCAAAAGCATAGTTTGTCAACTGTCAGTTAACACTGATGTTCTCAAGTGTCTGATTTTAAGTGTCTTTCATGCATGTTGCATAAGGTTTTACTTGTCAAATGTCACTAAGCCTTTAAATGTGGATTTATACTGTGAATGTCAGTTATCTGTGAATCTACATTTGCATCAATACTTGCTGCAAACGGAGGAAAAAAATGTCAATATTTACTCAGCTGTATGACTATTTCTTCCATGGACCACAACATGAGACATTTTGAAGACGTGTCAGTGGTCGCTCTTTTCTATGCAATTACAATTAATGAAAACTGAAGCATTCAATCTTTTTATTTTAAGTGTGTCAATGTTAAAAATATAAGTAATTTCCGTACTGGGAAAAAATTTATTGTTTATGACTTCATGAGAGGTTAGACCATTGTATGATGTGACATATTTCCATCAATATAGGCTAACTTATGTATGGATGCTTAGGTAACAGTTGTTCTACTGAGTCGTTTCCACACACACACACACACACACACACACACAAAAAAAAAAAAAAAAAAAAAAAAAACCCTTAATATATCATAAAAGTAGTTTTGTGTGAGGAATCAGACCCACATTTCAGTTATTCAACACAAAGCTTTTGTATGGTTTCAGAGAACTTTAAATATAGTGCATACTGTAGTTCATAGAAACTTTTATGATACTATGGTGATTTTGCTTCCTTTTGTAGCTTTAAAGCCTCAGCCCATATTTATTGTGATTACCTGGAAACGACAGACCAGAATGTTCCTTCTGTTTTCCATGGAAGAAAGTAATATGAATTTGGAACAACATGAGGGCAAGTAAATAATAATATAATTTTAATTTCTTGGTGAATTCTGAAAATTCTAAATTCTGAGAATATAAAAATGTTCATTACTGAACATCTTTGTTTATTTATCTGATAAGGCCTAATTCCAACAGGTTATGACCCTGGTTATCTTATAAAAGTTCAGAGTCCAATAGAAACTCTTGTTTTATTTGGGAACACCTGATATATCTGAGGGTACAGTAGGAACTCCCACTGTTTCTTATACATGTACACGTAGACACCAGATATAAAAAAATGCTAGGTCTATTTTGTTTTTAGTTAGGTGTTGCACAGCAACTACACATGTTGTCTTCCTTAACTCGGATATGGCTTCAGATAAAGAGAGATAGAGACCACCACTTCATCAGTCAGGCAAGATAATGTTATCTCATTATGACTCATCATATATGATAGGGCAGGATTCTCAGTTATAATACTGTAAGTATTGAGTCTGGTGAACTCTCACCTCAGGATCTCCATAAATGGAGACTGACATGTTTTGCCTGGAGTTTTTAGTTTTGGCGACCAATCTTGTTTGTCTGCCTTGCCGTTTTAAGGGCTGGTTCACACAGAACGGGTTTTTGCTGTTAAAAACGTGAGACGCAGGTCAGTGGAAGGAAAAGCGGAAGGTTCAGAGATGAGTTTTTTAAAACTTTTAAAACTTTTTAACTTGAGCGCCGTGTTTTTAGAATGCTGTGTAATGCACGAAACGCTGCAAAAGACACGAGCGCAACGGTTAAAGATGTCCGTCTAGCGCGTTTACATTGAAAAACAATGGAAGAGTAGCACAGTGAAATGGAGAAACACGTTCTGTCTGAACACATAGTCTGCACAGTGGAGCCTCACCTACAGTGGCGTGACTTGAATGGAATGACTCAACGGTCCTCATTTTTTATAAAGCAGACAGAGCAAAACAAGAGCACGAGTGTTGGCACTCATAGCCTCCCCAGTCCAGGATCCCATTAGAGGACCAGGCATGATGCCAGAGAACAAAATTCGAAAACCTGATTGCTGTACCATGCCATTTGTTACACCAATCGATCAAAACGGATAAATAACGCTTTCTATGACACATTGATGTTTGTAAGCACTTTCGTGATGGTGTAATGGAAAATGTCCTAGTCATCAAGAAATGTTGTTGTGTTACCAGTCCTCGTACAACTGAGAAATCTCCCACACGCACTCCCACATCTTACCGTGAGTGAATTTTGGACGTCATCCTCGGTGTATCATGCCCATTAGATTAGATTGATTCTATGTTGGCAATGTCAGACGTTGCTGTGAGCTTGATAATGAGACGCTTCAGGCACTCATTAGCCCATTTGCTTGACAATGTAGTACGGGCCAGCAGCTGTCTTGAGTTCTCCATTCCCAGACTCTGTGCCCAGTCCAGTCTAAACATCAGTCGGACAGCAAACCCCCTCACCATTCGAAATCATACTCCTGATTGGTTTAAAGGGACAGTTAAATCTCACTTACTCATCCTCGTGATATTTTTTCCAATCACATTTGATTGATTCTGTTGAACACAAAAGGAGATGCTATGGATGTTCACACTGTTCTTTTCCTTTAAAACATCAAGCCATTCACACATGAGATGAAGGTCGGTGGAACGAAAAAACACAAGCTCTTGAGTCGCGTTTTTTAAGAAATCTGCACTGTAAAAAGTGAATAGTTGGATCAACTTAAAAAAATCACTTCAATTGGTAACACCTAAAAAAAATAAGTTTTCTCAACTTAAATTATCACGCTTTTCACGAAAAAAAACGTGCAAAAGATGCGAAATGTGATCGCAACATATTCATCTAGCGCTTTTATAGTAAAACTGTGAAAAAGCAGTGCAGTGGAACGCAAAAATGCGTTCTGTGTCAATGACCCCTAAAAGTGGCACGAAAGCATGAATTTTAGTCCATTCTTCTCATAAACAGGTAGCATATGAGTCGTATGGACCACTTATGTATAAAGTTAAATAGCCCCTTGTCACCTTCATTTTCATTATATACTGTACAGTGCAAAAGAGCGATTAAAAATAACAATTGTATCAATTACATTGTTACACCACCGGGTGGCCACACGTGACTGTTAAAATTGTATTTGTCATTGAATCATTCATTCTAGAGATTTGTTCAAAAATGCTGATTCATCCAGTAATGAAACAAGTGATTGAGTCATTGAATCATTCATTCTAACGTTTTTATTTTATTTATTTTTTACATAATTTATTTATATTAATTAAACATTTTAAATAGACTCCAGCAATGAACATTTTGAACCTCTAGTAAATTACATTATTTTGTTTAGTTTTCTGTTCAGTAGCATGCAAGAATTGTGATCTCTGTTTGAAACACACACACACAAAAAATATTCATGATTCTCAATTTATCCAGAACCATGCAGCTCTATTTGTATGCAAGTCATTTAGCTTTGGAATGACATGAGGGTGAGTAAATGAGCCAACTTTTTTTTGCAGGTTTACTTTACTTTTTTCCCCACCTAACCTAAAACAACAACAGCCTATCTATAAGGATAAATATTTTAGCTGGAATCACATTGTGGCTCATATCTCTTTGGAATGATAGGAACAGATAAAGATTGATATCTTTTGAGGCAGGTCCAGTTCCAGTGAGATTGTCTGCTCTCTGCCGTGAAGGGTGAAGGAGCGGCAGTCCGGATGGAGAGGGTGGGACAGCACAGACTTTCAGGATGCAGCCATCAGCTCACAGGAAATAGGCCAGGAGATAGAGGCAGACGGCTTTCACTTTCATCTGTTTCTAAATGAAAAGTGATATTGTTGTGAGTCTGGAGACATTCGAAATGTATTTTTTAAACTTAATCATTCACCATTCACATGGATTTGATGAATTCTGATGTTTTGTGGTATTGTTTGGTTTCTTTCACTCTGAAATATTCAACTCTGTTGGATACATTTTCAAAATATATGGTAATGCCAAACTAAAAACATTTGACACCTTTTGATCAATGACAAACTTTTGTTCTGTATTTCCACCCTGTTAGTATATCCGTTCTGTTTAGTTCATATTCTTTAGGACAGGGTTGTCCAATCCTGCTCTTGTAGGGAAACTGCATGTGTCCTGCAAAGCTTAGCTCCAAACCCAATAAAACATACATGAACCAGCTAATCAAGGTCTCACTAGGCATAGGCAACTGGAAACTTCCAGGCAGGTGTTGAGGCAAGGTGGAGTTGGAGATGGCCCTCCAGGACCGACTTTGGACACCCCTGCTAAAGGCACTTTTATAATTACATTATAATTAATAAGGTTTAAGAGCATGATCACAGCATATTTCTGACCTTTAACTTTAAACTACCTTTTTACTTCCTTAAATTTCAAAACAAGTAAGGTCGCAGTTTATTAAATATTTTCAAGCTAGTATAGAAGCAGGGCCTTTTTGCGTCACCAGATTTGCACTGCAGCAGTGTTTAAACCTAACCGATAGTTTAATAAGCAACATGACCTTTGAGGAATGCTCAATATTGGTCAAATGAAGTCTCAGGCTTATGATTGTTGCTTAATGTGCATAACTCACAGCTTCACACAAAGTGAAAAAGACAGTATGTTAATTTTCTCAGCACAGGCGTATGCCAATGACCGTACTTCGAACTTGCATCTGGCGTGAAGACTAGCCAAAGAAAACTGAAGTGGCTCATTTCTTTTTGCCAAGTGTTTGGCCTTCTCCAAGCCAAAAAGCAGTCTGTACTTTTTGCCAAGCAAACTTCCCTGTCCTTTCCTTTATATCCCTAATAACCAAAATGTGAATTGTATATTTAATCATGCTCTCCATAAACACATTTTTCCTAATATCACAGGCGATCACAGGGTTTTGCCATGCAAGCCTGTTGGAAACTAAGCTTCGAGGTAGTCTAAGAAATTCTTACTCAAAATAACTGGCAGCTCAGGCTGAATGGGATGGAACATAGTTAGAGTAATTCATAGCATACACTCTTTCCATGGACTGTTTTTATTCCCTAATTCATAGGTTCAATTTGTTGTACTTTCTGTACTTTCCTAGTGGGTTTACATTTAAGAGCCAGATAAGTTAACACTGTATCAGTCTACAAACTTAAAGGTTTTCACTGGTTAAGTGTGTGCCTGGAGTTTACAGACTTCAGGATGACATTGGTTTGATGTTCTAATTTTGGTGTGAACACAACTTTGAGTCATTGTTTCCTGGATATTTGTGTACTTCCTGTAAACCTGAAGAAAATATTTTGTTGTTTGCGCTTTTCCCGATCCATTCCCTTCATCCCAAGCAAAATAATCAAAAGCACATGTGAAACCAGATGAAAACACTCTGGCAGGAGGATCAACGCCCCCTGTGTGTGTTGTGTTCATTTACTGCTCTAATTTTAGCTGAAGCTCTATTGCAGTTCTGAAGAGCCTAATTTGAAGGAGGTAAAAGTGTTCATTCATCAAGGACTGGGTGCGTCCAGCTGGATGCCAGTTCCATATGAGATGTAGGTCATGGAGCACCATATGACTAGCAGTGTGTTTACACAGGAAAAATCCCAGAAACCAGACGTCTGAAAATAGGCCAGTGCAACAGATCAGGACGTTAATGCTTCTGAAAGGTCAATATGTCTGCAAGATGTTAGTTGTCTGACCTCTAGCTACTGAGCTTCTAAATAAAACCACACTTGACCCTAAGATCCAATGGTTTTCATTGAGGTTCTTAACTGGCTTATTGTGTAAGTAATCTCTTGTGATCCTCTGAATTAGTGTCTGTATTAGAGAGGAGAGCTCGGTGTGAAACCACAGGTCACCGTCAGGGTCAGCAGCTTGTGGAGAACTATAGGCCACATATACACACTGAACAGTTTCAGGAGTGACAACCACATCTAAATATGGGAATTAATCCATTAAATTATACTTGTGTGTGTGTGTACTGAAGAGGATTAAGCTTTAAAAGGTGAATTTACAACTGAATTTGGAACTTCTGACCCAAACAAGCTTTTCATTGTTTCTTTTAAGAGATTGAATATGTCATAGCTTGAATGTTTTCTGTCAACAACTTTATAGTGTCCATTGTGCCACAGCTTTCACTGTCACAGACATTGTTTCACTAACAGCTTGATTTATGACACCTTTCCTAATCAAAAGTATACATTTAAGTTTCTAGCGCTGCCAAGTGTGACGTCAATGACAACATTTGATTTATCTGTGACTGAAAACCAGACTAAAAACCTTTTGTATTATACTATAAACCCTTTTAAAAACAACATGTCTGGTACTTCCTGGTTAAGAGATTGCCTAACACTTTCAATGAATGCTAAGAAATGTAATGCTAAGAAGACAAAACTTTAGGAGGTTTGATGTTTAAAAAAATATTATCCAAACCAACAGCTACATTTGTTTGCAGGCTGGAGTTCACAACCCCCCCCCCCCACCCCCCCACCCCCCCACCCCCCAACCCCCCCTTTTGTTTACAAGCTTTTGTAAAAAACAACAGAAAAAAGGTTTGATAAATATAAATTTACTTGTCTAATCATAGCTTGTGCTATTTTTATGTTCAGCTGCATCTCGTGGAAAATTTTACAGAGGTTATTATTTTATTTTTTTTCTCTGTTTGTTTTGAGGTCCATGAACCATCTTGTAGGATGAGGGCCAAGCAACAGCCAGAAGCAAAAGACATGACGTGGCCCTTTCCACATATAATGAGGGGTTCCCTGTCTACAAAAACAAGCATCGCCGATTTCTTCGGCATGTATGTTTTTCTCATTTGGAAACAAAGACCTTGGTAGCAGAGCTCTGACTCATCCCAACTTGATTTGCTGATTTCGGTTTCCCCTGTGAGTACAAGAGGGAACAGGGAAGAACCAGATACAACTGGTTTTCAACTGTTTTGTAACTGAAAAGAGTCTTGGAGGGAGCACAGTATATGAACTATACCAACAGAATAATCATAGATGAACTATGAATTGTATGGTATTTAGTTGTTGTTGTTTGTGTGTGTGTGTGTGTTTATGTGTTTGCATGTTTGTATGTATGTATGTAAAAAGCCTCAATAATAATATTTTTATTATTATTATTATTAGGGTAAATGAAGCATTTAAAAAAGACCAGATACATTGTAAAAAATATCAAATAAAAAAGAACAATTCTAAATTGTAAATAAAATAGATTATTGTAGTATATTTTACAAGAAAATACTATTTAAGTTTTTCAATTTTTCAACTTAAAAATGTGATGTTTTATTTAATGCGTTACCTGCCATTTCTTTGTAATTGTAAAATGTACTAATATCTGAGTAAAAATAGTTTGTACACCATTTCTTTCAATACACTAGTAATTACTAGTAAATTTCATAAATACAAATAAATGGCAGGTAACGCATTGAATAAAACATTACATTGTTGAAAACTAAACTAAATATAGCATAGGCCTATTGTGATTTATTATTTGTATTATTATTGTAGAATTTAAAACAATGTAAATATATATTTAAGAAGATATAAATAGTTACTGCTGGAAAAAAACAAGCAGTCTTCCTTTTTGACAAACATTTTTGTTTACGTAGCCCTTTCTCTAAATTTAAGGACCATTAACCGAGAGGACTAAGTATGGAAATGTAGGAAAGTGACTCATGGGTAAAAGTGCCAAATATTGACCAAATTTAGAAATCGTACGCCTCACCTGTTTATTTAACCGGATTCTCTGGGAGCCCTGCCCAGGAAGGCCATTTAAATGAGCCATTGTGAGTGGCCGGAGTGAAAAATGAATGAATTTGCTGTACCAGCATCCCACTGAAAACACATCAGGCAATAACGTCTAAAATATCTCATGCAGAAGTATGACATAATGTTTTACTTTTGGTTTTCTGTGGTAATGTGGGTGTGGGGAGTGGTGGTATGACATCTTGGGCAGCCAGTAATCTTTGCCGATCTGTGTGACTCGTGTTGCTATAACAGCCAATGACTGCGATTGGTAACGGCTGATGCAAAAATGTTTTTTCTCTCCCCAAGACTCAGTTTTGCTGTGGTTTTGACAGAGGAAACTGAGTTGAGGGTGGAGTGGCCTATTTGAAACGCATCGAAAGACATGTGCTTTTGATAAATTAGAAATACCATTTTAAGCACACATATTAAAGTTATGTTCATAGTTAATGAGTAAGGTTTAGTACAAGTAGCAAAAAAAATAAATAAATAATTTGCATTACAATAGTGCCATCCCTCATTTTGTTGTGTTGTGCACTTGCACAATATACAATGAAAAGCACATGGCAAAAACGTGTCAAATTTGCATGCCCGTCCTCTCGAAAGACAGCGTGTGCGTCATCAGGGCCAGCCACTTCCTGCTTCACTTCCCCCGTCTGTGTTTACAGTTACTTTGTATTACCATGGAAACAGCCCCCTTGCCTACAAAGAAAGAAAAAAAATCATCCGACATAATCGCGCCATTTAGGAAACTCTTATTCGTGTTAGTCTACCCTGTCAAGATGCATTGAACGGTGACCTGAATTCCTGCCGCTTTCAAAGAAACCAGACCTTGAAATCTTCCACAGACTTTGCACCTGTTTTAATTGACAGATTTCTGTTGTCAGTTTTAGGATAATAAAGGCATCTTTATTTATGTTCTTCCTGGGCTAAGTGAGACTTTTCCCCACCCATGGTCTGTATCCTTTTTAGATCTCAGGGCATGAACACTTAATGTGGAGTTGGTGGGGTGGTGGGCGGCGTTGGCTTATGGCAGGCTAATTGTGGACAGCTTATCTCATTCAATCTGTTGTGAGCTACGCAACGCAGTGACGCCACATGTCCACATTCGTTAGGATGTTTATAGCCAATGTTGTTAGTGTTGTCCACCCACATCATACGTTGTATATGGAAAGAAATTTAGAAATCGTGGTGCTGTTTATCCAATGCATCCTCTGGACTTGGTACATTAGAAACATCTGTTTGGTTATAAGCCTTAAATCAAACCTTGTTTTGTGTTTGGTGAGCCTTTTTACCAGAAATGACAAAATATGTGGACTAATGTTGCATAAAGGGATAGTACACCAAAAAACAAAATGTTTTTTTGTTTTTTTCATAGAACACAAAAAGAGCAATTTAAAATGATGTCCAAGCTGCTCTTTTCCACACTATGAAAGTGAATGGTGACTACAGCTTATAGTTTTAAGAGTTATGACTTGCACGTTTTTCTATTCCTCACACAAAGCTATTACTTTAGAAGACTTGTTGAAATATTGTGAATGATTTATTTGGTCTACTTTAATGGTGTGTTTATGGTCCTTTTTAGAGTTTGGCAGCCCCTGGTCACCATTCACTTTCATTTTATGGAAGATATCAGCATGAACATTCTTCGGTATAGTATTGCATATAAACTCAAATATATTTAGTACAAAAAATTCTCCTTTTGTGTTTTATAGAAGTCAGTCATTTTGAATGACATGAAGGTGAGTAAATTCTGACAGATTTTTTATTTTTTTTTTGTCTTTCAGCACCATCCAAAAACTGAAAGAGACATTGCGTCGATTAACGCTTTCTCTTTAAGGAAAGTACCCGGTTTTCCTGTAAATGGTTAATATTTCCTCAAACTCACATGATGTGTGGTATTCACAGTTCTGTCACATTACAGTCATATTTTATGTGGTTAGAAAAACAGAGTCATGTTACTTTGCAGAACTGTTTGATCCTACGTTGTTTACACAGGAAGTCATAGATTGATTATTAATTACTCTAGGAATTCTGCCAGGTGACGTTGTTGCATTGCCTTACATGGTGTGGGATCATGTTAATGTATGCTCTTTGAAAACGGTGTCCTTTTTACCTGAGGTATATTGGACGCTCTGAGCTTAAGAGACAGGAATAACATGTGCTGGCGTGAGTTCTTCCAGGCTCCTTTGATTAATGGTTAATCTCTGATCTCACGCATGAAGTCCACAAACCGAAGTTGACGTGTTTACTCTCGTTGTCATGTCTCTCTCCTTTGACAAATGGATGACTTTGTCCTTTCAAGGACATTATAATGTATCCTCACCCTTTATTTGCAGTTTGCAGTCTTGTTAATGTTACATAGCTGCCATGACAATGTGTAACAGGGTCCATTTCCGTTTTTCAACAGAATGAAATGAAACGTGCCAGCTTTCTTGCCACCAGTGTCCGATACTTTAAACTCTGCCTTTGCCAATATTAAAGATTACAGACTCCAAAATAAATAAATATGTAAATAAATAAACAACTGAAATAATTAATTAACTTTAAGTTGGGCAGGAGTCACTTTATAAGGGAGGCCTGTTTCTGCTAAAGAATAAAAGTAATTGTGAGGTTTAAAATAACACACACTGATATAAACTCACAGATTATTGGACTTGTTTCCATGCGTTTTAGAAGCACACAAAAAAAAGTACCATTCAAAAGTTTGAGTTTTTGAAAGAAGTTTCTTATGATCATCAATGCTACATTTATTTGATAAATACAATAAAACATATTGTGAAATATCATTTCAATTTTAATTGAATTAATTTTAAATGAAAATTTCTGTGATTTTTAGCATCGTTAGCCTACTCCAGTTTTCAGCGTCTTATGATCCTTCAGAAATCATTATAATATGCTGATTTGCTGCTCAAGAAACATTTCTTGTTTTTATCAATGTTGAAAACAGTTGTGCTACTGATTTTTGAAAACTGTGATACAACTTTAAAAACTATTAATTACTTAAAACTGTTATTTTCTCTCTAATAAATAATTAAAGTCTCGACCACAAACTTTTGTTCAACAAAACCATCTAAAATAGTTTCCATGCATGTTATTATAACAGTTACGTAAGCTTTTAGACTCTCAATCACAATTACTGATCAAAACCACCCACACATTAATTCTTCTTTACCTCATCTTGTTTGCCCTGCTTTTTAGGGGAGTTTCGAAAACAATAAACATGCACTTTTTTTAACCTTCTCAGTGTTGTAAATTTATTCTGAAATGATATAATGAAGAGCTTAATTGCTCTAAAAACCAACTGGCCAAAGAAAAAAAAAAGGAAGTGCTTCATACAAGAAGACAATATTGTCTCGCCACGCAACTGGTTGCCTGGATGTACAGTACGCCAACACTACACCATTGTGTGTATACAGTGTAGATAAGTGTTGTTATCAGTTGCCTGGTAACACAGAAGCATCTCTTTTTGTGTGGTGACTCAAAATACATGACTACAGACATCCACGCATCGATGAAATGACGAAATTCTACTTGATGAAATCATGTTGAAATCTGTCAAATGTACAAACAGTTTCATTCTCGTATTAACTATTGTCATGGTAATATACTTGTTGCTTGTCTCTTATTTGACTTGTGTCTGTACATCTGCAGTCACTGCTTTAAATTGTGTTGCAAGACCTTTAACATGGCATTTACACAGGTGGGTGAACATGTCAAACTCCATTTGCTCTAAACAGCCCACACATGTCTTTGAGTGTCTATGTGTAGCAGCATTTGCTATACTCTCGCTCAGGAAATACAAGCCTCCTGCGACACAGATTTTAATTAGCATTAGATAAGACTTCCTGCTTGGAGTACAAGGCTATATGCTACAGGATTTTCTTGAGTGTCTCTCTAGCCATGATACACTTAATCACATGTCCCCAGTTTAGTTGAAGGTGCTGCATTTTTTTTTAAAGGAATAGCTTGCAGGAAAAGTCCCTATTTCCTGACAGATATCATCATTAAGATAGGCGTTCAGAGATATTGGCTCTGTATGTGAACTCTAGGCTTTATAAACAACAACATATGAAGAGTTCAGATGCAAAAGCCTCTAAGTGCCATCTGAAATTTTCTTCTAGAATGATCATTTTTATGAAGCTTGTATATTTAAGTCATGGCAATGAAAATTACAATTGCCATTTAAGTGAAATTACTGAACTTAAATAAACGAGCTTGATAAAAATGATCATTCTAGAAGAAAATTTCAGATGGCACTTAGAGGTTTTTGCATCTGAACTCTTATTGTTTTAAGTGCCTTTTAGGTACAATCAACTTGGATGTTTAAGTCATTTCAACTTAAATTACATTAGTTGATAATAAGCAAAACGGTTAACTTCGCTGAAAGAACCTTTGAGTGCAATTTAGTTTTGTGCTAAAAGGAAATGCAGAATAGTTATTTTATTCTAAGTGTGTTTTTAAATACTGTCTTATTGTGGACAAATAGTGGACACGTAGGACATTTTTGAGTGTGAGAAGTGAATGTTTAGTTGATCACTCCCACCTGCCTCCCTTAAAAACCACAAATGCTGACCTACTGACTATGTCGTTGACCAACCAAGCAGACAGGAATTTGACTATGAAAAATTTAAGATAAGGGAAATATGCATTCCAGGTAAGAGTGTAATCAAATCCCTCTTCAGGGAAATTGCTTCTTTGAGGATTTTTTATTATTCATTCCAGCATGAAAGTCTCCATTCTTTTTCAGCAGTAGAGCAATCAAAGTGATCAAATGAGTCACCCAAGACAATATAACCAAATTTTCCATAAACAAGACATCATGCTGACAGAAAATGAGGTTTATAAATGGGTTTATTGGACGCTTTGTATAACATCTGTACGTGACATCCATCCATGTACTGTATCTGTCTGAGTTTATAGTAAATGTTCCATGAGTTTGCATGTTTGTTTGCATCACTGACGCCACTCCTGTCTCGTCTGCCGCTTTGTCGTATTGTAGCCTACTTTGCAAAACAGTATTTTTTTTCATGTCATTACCCTTGACTTGTTGTTCCTACCTGTCAGAAAGAGACAGCAACCTGAGCCCTCAGACTAGACCTACGGCACATCTGCAAAAAGAAACCTAATATGTCTGTTCACACTTCATAACCAGATGAAATTCACAGGTTGTTTCAAGATAGCACTGTCACAATGCACAATAAGCTAAACATATATTATGGTCTTACTGGACTGGTGCCTAAGGCCTGTTTCACACCACATGTGCGAGCAGTATTTATTTTGGTGCCCGTTTTAACAGGTTACAGCATTCACACTGCACGCACGAGCAGTCAAATGCTGTTTATCTGGAGTCAAGGAGTTTCACCGCTGAGCCTATTTTGCTGCACTCAGCAGAAAAAATGCACTATAAACATATTCATCAACATGATATTTTACAATATAGGCTTTATGAAACGATATAAACGATTTCACCCATTAGGCTAGTAAAACAGAAACACATTCTTTTCAGTAAATCTGACATGATATTTGCCATGCTTCAGTCTCAGAAAAAAAGGTACAAAAGCTGTCGCTGGGACAGTATACCCTTCAAAAGGCTACTAATATGTACCATTTAGGTACTAATATGTACACTTTTGGTACCAATATGAACCTTTGAGGGACTAATATGCACTCTTAAGGTACAAAAGTGTACCTTTTGAAAAGGTACCGCCACAGTAACAGCTTTTGTACCTTTTTTTCTGAGAGTGTTTGTGTGCGAAGGCCTTATGTGACAACAGACACTGAAAAAAGTTACTTAGTTTTTACAAAGTTGGAAACTAATTCGATTTATTTAATTCACTAAAGCCGGGTGCACACTGCGATTTATAATAGTCCTTTGTGAATGTTGCTTGTCAGACTGTGCGAACATGATCCCCGATGTAATCCATGTCACACTATAGGATCTCATTTGTCATTAATGTCAGACTGTAGTCAAGACGCGATACAGACGCATGCAAGAAGACTCGTCCGGAATTTACATCATCAATCCGTGACACGTTCGGTGACCGTGAGCTGCATTACATGCAGGATTCAAAATGGTGGCTTGCAAACAAACAAAAATATCTAGCGTTAATTTTGGTTATGGTTTGTGGGCGATATGACCAACATCTTATATCACGATATGAGTAAATTGATATTACAATAACGACACATTTCACAATATAGTCATCTTTGCTTTATAATATTTATATAAAAAAATGTGTATACCATAGGCATTTCATATTTCTTGTCACCATTGTCAATATCACAAAAAAACTAATACTAGACTAATACTAAATAAAACTATAACTAAATAAAAAATAAAAACTCAGGCTTACTGAAGATATTTAAACAGTCAGTGATAAAATAAGAACACAAACTAATAACAAGCAATAGGACAAAAACAAATTCCGAAGATGTTAAATGTTAAAATGGACCTGCCTGAAAAACTTAAAGCGCTGAATAAATGCTACATATTGTATAAAGCAATCAATCAAATGTATATATACAGTGCTATGCATAAGTTTAGACACCCATGCTAAAGTTGACTAAAAAGAGGAATAAAAAATCATCTTTTGGAAATTGAACTTAATGCCTTAATTTAAAAAATTAGGAAAAATCCAACCTTTAAGGACACCAATTTTCTTTGTGAATGAATAATGTATTGTAAATAAATAAATGTTCTTCCTTAAAATACAGGGTGCATAAGTTTGGACACCCCTATGTTAAATTCCCATAGAGGCAGGCAGATTTTTATTTTTAAGTATTTTTTTAAGTAATTTTAAGTATTCTCTCAGACAGCGCTCAGAAACAGACTCTCAGACAGCGCACGCTTATAACGAAATGAGTTCTGTTCTACTGCCTTTTGCGCTTCAATGGTTTCAAACCGCTTGTTTTTAAACCACAATGCTTAAAAATCCATGCAAACGATAAGCTTTCGTGACCACGCAGCACAGCAACGACGTGTGAGTGTAACCGCGATACATGGTTGACAAATATATACCAGTTAATCGTGTCTACCGGTATATCGCCCACCCCTAATGGCTTGTCTTGAAAAGAACAATGGAAAAAACGAAGACAATGTTTGTAGAGCAAGTGGTGTTTTTTTGTTGTCTCGCTAATTGAGCCATCAGGTTCTGTTCTCCTATTGGTTTTTGATTTCTCGTTGGAGAAGCCACACTGCGTCAAATCTTCTAACACTGCCAGAATTTCATTGGAAGTTAAATTTGATCGCAACGGTCATTAATCAACTGTCGGCAAACATGTCAAACTAGCGATCAAAGACTTCTGATTTTGGATGAGAGAAATCTTTTAACATTCTCAACATTTGTCTCAGATGGCCAAATCGTGGCCAAAATCGTACAGTGTGGACCCACTGGTCTTTTATTTTTATTTTGGTCAGTTGTTTTTGTGCGCGTGTGTTGGGTGCTTTGTGTCCTTTTAAAAAACATAGTTTGTTGTTTTACACACAGGTGCACTGGACTAAATAAAATACAACATTTTACCATTGAAATTCCTTCTATTTTTGGCTATTCTTGACAATAGCCCACCACTCTCTTTCAGCAAGAATGCACAGTCATTGTTTTCAGTAATAATAGGTGCGCACATGCACTCTAAAAAATGATGTGTTGGATTTACTTAAAATATATATGCACCATTTTTGCATCATACTTTTTAAGTAATCCTAACTTGTAATAATTTTACTTAAAGTTAATAAGAAAACCTTTGTTATATGTACTTAAATATTTGAGTTCATGCAACATTCTTTACTTAAAAATATAAGTACGTATAACAAAGGTTTTCTTGTTAATTTTAAGTAAAATTATTCCAAGTTGGGATTACTTAAAAAGTGTGATGCAAAAATGGTGCATATACATTTTAAGTAAATCCAACACATATACATTTTAAGTAAATCCAACACAGTGCAGGCCATGTGAGATCAAAATAAATCTTAGTTGTGTTAACTTAACATTTAAGCTCATTTATAAATAAAAATAAGACAATTAAATGAATTAACATTTTTACTTAACATTTTTAACTTATTTTAGATCTTCAGCTATTGGTCTGCTTACAATGTCTTAAAATAAATAAAACATGCAAATCACACACAATAAAGCATTTCACTTTATTTTTTTGCCACAGGCTGCAAAGCCTGAAACCACACATCATGAAATATACAACAACATATGGCAAATTGACAAATGGAAGTTCACTTACAACAGGTCACTTTTTCACCCTTTGCAACACTTAAAAAGATTTTCTGTTGAGCCACCTTTCATGATGATCCTCAATGTGAGCTGTTCCAGTTCCTCTTCGTTCCCATGAGTATCCTTAAAAACAAAAAAAAAAAAACAGCAAATCTGCATTTACTTGCAACATCACCTGCTATTGTTCAGATTGTCGCGAAAAATACATTGCATTGAAAATACATTGTATTGAATCACAAAATTAGAAAGAAATGTATAGAATTTCTATAATGTAAGTATAATGCATACTTGCTGAATAAAAGTATTCATTGTTTCTTTAAAAAAAAAAAAAAAAAAAAAAAAAAATCGAACTGACCCTAAACTTTTAAATTGCATCTTAAAATATATTAAAATAGAAAACAGTTACTTTAAATTGTAAAAGAAATTCACAATATTACAGTTTTTGCTGTATTTTGGATCAAATAAATTAAGCCTTGCGAACAGATGGAACTTCTTTTATAACATTAAAAAAATCTTACTGGTTGTGTGTGTGTGTGTGTGTGTGTGTGTGTGTGTGTGTGTGTGTATCTATATCTATATAATTATTATTTTGTCTGTTGATCAAAAATCTATCTAAAAATAAAAAAATAATAATTAAATGTTACAAATTAGTCCATTATTAAATGCCTATAAATATAAAAAATTAGTCTATTCAATAATATTGATTAATATATATATAGCCTATATATATATATATATATATATATATATATATATATATATATATATATATATATATATATATATATAATAAATAACTATAAGTTAATTAATGAAGACTTTTGTCCAGAGGTTTGGAACGAATCTCATTGAAAACATTTTAACAGTAACTACTGGAATAGCCTAACAATGTAATAGATCTACAATCTTTATTTGCATTTACTTATTTTGATAATAATTTCGAAGGTTTAATAGACAGTCGTCGTTGTCATTTAGGAATAATATTGTGCTTGAATCAAGATCGCCATTTTTTTATGATAAATAGTGCACACATATGGAGCTGTAGCCAATGTGTTTTCGAATTTAATATTTATACAGTACGTTAACGTTACCAAAAGTAACCCGCGCAAGGCCACAGGCCGCCCCCATTTCCCGCGATCCATAGAGAATATGGGAATGTGTAAACATGCAAAGAACAACTTATATGCATATATAATAAATGACAACTACATTTACTTAAAAAATACTGAAGTATAAGCTACGTGACAACTCGTTAATGTAAAGTACGAATTTCTCCGTGCGGGAGAGCAAGCCTCCCAATAACGCCGTCTGAATAGTCATCTTAATGTAATCTTAATGCGTACGTGCCAATGCGATGCATGGTCATATCCCACGAAATAAACAATAAATACTCTGACTACTATAAACACTTATCCCTACATTCGATGGAAGCTCACTCGCTTAATAATTCAAATAAAATATAGCCTATAGCCTATGTTTTTGAATACTCGCACACAGTCACTCATTTCATAGGCTACATCAACTAATATGTCTACAAACGTTTTCATAAGTATTCGTAAGTAACACGTTTCTTGTTGAAAATTCATAGCAATTCTGAAATTCAGTTTAAAAGTTAATTTCTTGACCAAAAATGCAATAATCTAGTGTAGCCTACCTTAAGTGAAAAAAGTTAAGCTTACCTCTTTTCAGTGTCTTCATCACGTTGCGTTTCAGAAAATCTTCACCCACTAACACAATAAACAATAAACAAGTGTTTAGCCTATTAATGTTAAAACGTCAAAATCTAATATTTTACTAAGTTTATAGAAAGTTAAGCTTACCTTTTCACCATCCTCATGTGCTTCACAAAATGGCTCCAATTTTTTGGCTGGAAAGGCATCACGGGAAATTGCATATCACGTGGCTCGTATAGTTACTTAAAATGTTATGCTAGATTTACTTAATTTTGACGCAATTGTTATAGTAGTTGATTTGACTTGTGTTTTTTCATTTTATTTATGCATACATTTAAGTTCACCTGGTAACTTATATTTTTGTGTTACACACACTATACAGTATATGTTAAGTAGAGGTTGAAAAGTTATGAATACTACGTTTTTTGTGTTTAATCTAATTACTTTTATAAGTAATGGTTGTTCAGCCAACGAAGCGTTTTTTAGAGTGTGGGGGAAAAAGATAGCTAGCAAATAACAAATAGCTAGCACCTTGAAAAGCAAATGTGCCTGTTTCAATGGTGTCATAAAGATGGCTGTCTTTACGGCCTCGGATCATTTCTTTAGCCCTGGCAGCATATGAGTACTTTCAGTTCTTCCAGACTCCATAGGGAATAGTGTGTTCATGCCCAAGTTAAGAAGCTGCAGAGCTGTGCTTCCCAACAGCAATTTATATAATCTGTCACTGGATGTTTTTTACTGTTGTGTACAAGTCTTGCCAAGTCCTGGTCTAGTCATTCAAAGGTCTTACTTTAGGTCCTGACTCAGCCTGGTAAAAAAAAAAAAAAAAAATAAATAAGGGAAAATCTCAAGGCTATGAGTGGTCTCACAGCCTGGTGTAGTCTAGATTTAGACAAAACATACTATATATATATATATATATATATATATATATATATATATATATATATATATATATATATATATATATATATATATATATATATATATGCAAATAAATTGGTTAATCTGGTGGCAGTCTCCTATTAATTTTAATTGAATTTACAAAAACTAAAAACTGAAAATAATCAGTGTGTTATTGTGTTTTTTCAGTTCATAGCAATGCTTTTTGTTCACTAAGAAACAGCATTGCAAATAATGAATCAGTTTTTTTTTTTTTTTTTTTTTCAGCAAATTTGGGACAGTCTTTAGTCTTATGTAAACACTCCGTACACCCATACAACCTTTTATAGTGAAGAGGTTTCTGGGATGGCCAGCATGACTCACTGATGACTTTTTATTTCCCTCTCTCTGTCTCACCCTCTGGTACGGACTCTTCACACCATAGTTGCCATGGTGACTCTGGTTGTATGCAAATAAACAGACAGGGGATCTGTTGAACTTGGAGAATGATGAAAATAGATTTCATCAGGCGCGGCCTGGTTGATGAGTGGTGCTGGCTAAGCCATACTGTGGTAGTTGAGGCTGCCTGCACTTCACCTCCAGCCAGGCTGAGTGAGCTTTTCCCAGCCTCACTCCCAGAGCGAAGTGGGTCAGGTCCTGGCCGCAAAGGGCATTCCTGCTAAGCACAGATGTGTGTCACAGGAGGTACAAGGCCCCTGGGATTTAACACCAAACTGTAGGCTGCCTCAGCAAGTCCTGGGAAAAATGCATGGTCAGCGTTTCATGCATAAACTTTACCTTATGTATAAAATCCGTAAAATGGTTTTAAAAGACTTTAAGTCCTAGTAAAGATGGAGCGCCCACACAGATGTGGGTTATGTAATATTAAATGTAATTCCTTAATCCAATAGTAACCTGTAGTATGCTTTGAGCGGAGTCCTTAGCAGCTGAAATAATACACAACGGGCACCGAGGCGGTAGGAGACACCTCCTTCTGTGCACAGCTCGAGGCACATGGCGCTAACACCAATATTCCAGATGTAATGAGGCCATTTGAAATATAAAGTATAACTGGTTGATTCACCTCTCCCATGAACCTTTAATGAGAACTACGATCACTGGTGAGTTCCCACTGCCCTATCAAACTGATAAGAAAAACAAATGAAAGCATCCCCCGCTGTCAGTTACACATCTGTGCTTTCCAATAGTGTGAGAATGCTTTTTTTTTTGGAGCAAAACCACTATAATTACCCATATTATATATATTATAATATGTTGGTCACATATTGGTCACATAGATGTTGGTCACATATATATATATATTATATATAACATATGGGATGGGGGGGGGGGTGCAATTTTCTTTTCAAATTTTTAGAAAGCAAATAGAAGTAGAACAATGAAGGAATCATTGATCAATCATTGTTCAATCACTTTGAACTATTCGCAAATAATATTTGCATTCATTTTCATTTAAATATGCACACATATGCTTTTATTTGTATGCATAATATGTCAAAAATGTAAAATGTTTCTTGTCTCGTCACACTCATTACATGAATCTCGCAAATTTTCACTGTCGGTTGTTTAACATTTCTATTGTAAAACAGTTGACGCATTAAATGTTTCGCTATTTAAACTTTACCTCACTCTTTCAACATTAACTGATCCTTTCTGCTGGAATTTGTTCTGATTATGTGAACGGAAAACCCGCCTACTTTGATTTGATTGGCCATCTCCGATTGCCAGGTGTGGCCAATTGAAGACTATATATATATTTATATTATGTGTGTGTGTGTGTATGTATGAGTGTTGTGTGTGTTTTCTACAATACTTCAGCAGGGCTGGCTGGTGTAACTTCGTACATTTGTCTTATCACTGTCTGGGTCAAAGGTCAAGTACACCTCACTCTACAGCCTCTGCAAAGCTCTCCGGCTATCTAACTTTCCAGCTCACTAATTAAGCTGCTACTTCATTATGCTGAACTATAACACTGCTAATGGAAGGGAGATATGTTATATTTGTATGTTTTAGTGTAACCCAGGTACAACAGTGGATTTTGATCCTAGTGTTTCCATGCTTCAGGGTATGATGGATGGCTCGAAGTTAGGGCATTGTTGATAAATAATAGAAGTCTCATGGTCTTTTGACTCAATATGAACAGGCAGGGCTTATAAAGCCACAACATGTGACTGTACCAGTACGTCTAGAGTGTCTACCGGACACTCTACAACTGCCAATACAAATATGAAAGCATGACAAACGTTATTTGCGCTGGGTTCAGAGGGTACACTCCAATCAAATAGATTTTGCCCTTTTGATTTTGTCATTCTGGTGTCATGCACACAAAACTGTTTCACATTCTGCACGTACCACAGTCTTTTTATATCAAAGCAGTTCCTGTGAATATAAAAGAAAACTCTGTTATGAGGATCTAGACAAACAGACATATGGATATTTTTCGGATGGATGGATGGATGGCGTTAAACGTATCGCAGTTGATCCGTACGGACCAGGCCCCACGATTCGGCACGCATGTGATTCGCGGCTCTTTAATTTTAACCACCATAGAATGAAAGCATCTCCTTGCACTTGAATGGACACATACACACAAAATGATGTCACAATACTCGTCTCTGCAAATATTTTCGTCAATTTCACAGTCAGTTATGTCTTAAGTGAAAGTAAACAGTTGAGAAAGAAATTGGATGTGTATCATTATATTGGACTCGTGCATTAAATCTTAGTGACAGCAGCCTGTAAATACTTGCTTTTGTCTGTCATTAATGTTAATTAAGCAACAAAACACAGTTTTAACATAGATTAATCTATATTAAATGTACACTATAGTGTTATTTTACGTTTAATTATTACATTTCTGTACCTGAAATGAATACTACAGTTAGACCTTACTTTATTTGTAACTGTTATATTGTATTTATCTATATTTGTAATTAGTGTATTTGTTCATAGTGTCACTTGCCTTTAATAATGTTTGAACTTTATTAGTTAGGCAAGTAGTTTTTGCTGTGGTAGTATCAGAGTACTTAAAGTGTGCTTTATGCAATAAATAGAAAGCAAACTTACCTAAAATATTGTATCTTGCTGAAAAAATTGCTAAATATTTTACGAAAACAAATATGCAATACGTGGTTTAAAAAAAACGTAATATGATCCGAATTGCAAGTTGTATGATCCGTTGCACCAATAATGGATTTTTATTTTATTTTGTTTATTTTTTTCAATCTCTGAAATTTCCAGAGTTTTGCATAATTTCTAATCTTTTTTTTATTTTTTTTTTACATGAACGCATTTTGTAATCTATGACTAACTGCTAGGAATTGAGGATTTTTTTTTTTCTTGCAAAAGATCAGTAGTGCTGAAAGGAATTTTACAAAGCTTGTGGGAACTGCTTGTTACTTATTAGTTTTTGTAATCAGTTTAGTCAACATGATCCTTGCAGCTTTAATAGGCATTCAATTCTCAAAAGTGCAATCGCTTCTCATTTCTCAGTATGTTTCTCTGGGATTGTGCACCAGCAGGCTGTAGATCATCATCTCTGCGTACCACAGATATAATCCATATGGAATGATGGAAAATAGTTATGAAGCCAACCTATTTGAAAGCATTTTGCATACATCCACAAGATAAAGTCCATAGAAGACTATGATGAGTGATCAAAGGCTTTGCGTTTCCTCCTCATGCCTTCTGCAAATGCCACGAGATGTCTGGACTTGGGTCATTTCATCTGGTCAGTGGGTAGCCACATAAACATTTGCAAAGGAAATCCTGGCAGGCTTGTGTTCTTCAAGGTGTCACCCTTCTTTATTACAGCTCTTTCCTTAGTGTTAACCTGCCCCACCACAGCTGCCCAATTACAGTTGAAAGTAAGTCACAGTTGTGTGAAGAGTGGCTGCTGGTGGACACAGTTTAGCATGCAGACTGAGACCTAAAATGGATGTTTATAGTTTTATGGATTGGTTTTGTTTTGGGGGGTTTTCCGCCCAACAGTGTTAGCTAGCTACAATTACTGCACACAAATGGCTTTATCTTATGTTAAATAATTGAGCTATTTCGAGTTGATGAGATTTGTTAATGTTTTTAACAAAGTCTCTTACTGAATGCTTATGGCTGCATTTATTTGATGAAAAAAAAAAAACAGTAAAACAGCAACACTGTGAAACAATTCAAAATAACTGTTTTGTATTTGAATCTATTCAAAAATGTAATATATTCCTGTGATGGCAAAGTTAAATTTTCAGCATCATTACTCCAGTCTACAGTGTCACATGATCCTTCAGAAATCATTCTAATATGCTGATTTGCTGCTCATATTTTTTATTATAATTATTTTTAAATACTGTCCATTTAGAACTTGGCTTGGGAAAGGAAAAATGAAACTAAATAAAAAAATGACGGTACATTTCAATTTAAAACAGAGCTATTTATTGTTCAGGAACAGCATGTGATGTTCTCTGTATATTTTCCAGTGGGAAAATGCTGGTATTGTCCCACTGTTCCGCATGGAAGGCATCTGTATGAGGTTTCATTTGCAAGAGAACAGCTCCAAACATTTACTGCCATTGGAAAAGTCACGCACAAAGCTTGACCTTGTTGAACGATAGACCACACAGACAAGCATTGCGTGCCAGCTATTGTGTTTACCTCCCACTCACAGGCTCTGGCTTGATGACTTCCCCCAGTCTGATATGTTGATGAATAGTATGATAGTACATTATATTCCCTTAATTCAACACCATTGTGAGGAATCTTGCATTTACTGTACATGCTGACGTTTCAGCCAGACTAAAATGCTCATAAAGTGGACATTTTGATATTATTTATATTACTTCAAGATGAATGTCTGTTTATTAATTTTAGATTATGGAAATGTTTGTTTCTGATTCAAATAATTGAAATTGTTTGTACTGAACTACGTGAACAAACAAGAGTTCAGGATGGTGTAGGAATCATGAGGACAGGTGGTTTCAGCAACACTGGTGTGAATTGTTTGCCGTTTGGAGCTCGTAGAGCATCTGCTGGCCCTAGACAGCTCCCTTGTCTGCTTTAACTGTTATGTAATCCACCTCCTAGCCATGTGCTCTCTTCCTGTTCCTCATTGGCCTAGAGAGATCTTGTATTTGCATATCCTTTCAAAAACGGGGTGGTTGAGATTGAGCTTTGGATTTCTCCACCGCTGCTGACTTTCACATCCAATAAGCTTTTGAATGCTTGACCACATTTCTACAAGCTGCTCGGTTGCATTATTTGGGGGTGAACTGGATAGTAAAGGTCCAGAATACTGTTTGTTTTTGTCAGAAATACTGCCGAGTGGTCCTGTGAGAAGCAGCCTGTGTCAATAAATGGAAGACTGCTCAGGTTTCTGTTTACGGATATCATATTGTGTGTTCATGCTGGCTTATGCATAAGGCTTTCAACAACAAAATTGCCCTGTTATGTAACATTCGGGGATCCAGATTTGTGTAATCAATTCATGGGAAAGGTATTTTACCCATATATAGACCACAGTAAGCCCAAAATTGTGGCAGCCTCTTGAATCTAGTTTGATTGCAAATGCACTTGGTTTCAATAAATCCTATGGACCACCTAAGATGGCTGGTAAACATTTTTAGTTTAATCTTGCGAGGATAATGAGCTTTAAAATCAAATTAGAAACATATAGATGCCCTTCTGCATAACCACATTATAGGTTTGAAGTTGTAAAATCACACACTCAAAGAACTCAGTAAACATCACACTTTTAGCGCCATTCTGCCAACCCTTTGTGCTGATGTTTATTTTAGTGTTATAATGGTGCTGATAGTATATACTGCTTTTTTGCAGAAGGAAATGCTGAAAAGATTAGATCATAACCAGACATGGATGTTAAAGACTGAAGGGAACCTCTGATTTCCCTTTCGATTATGTAGCCTGTTCTATATCTGCTTCATCTTATTTCATTTTGACAACGGTAGTATTGGAGTCAGGACATGCTTTACATTCTCACAGAGGTTTTAATTGTCATTTCAATTGGTTTTAATTGACCAGACAGAAGCAAACACACACACACACACACACACACACACACACACACACGCATACACACACAGAGAGAGAGTTAACAGACAATAAATAGGATGATGTCACAGTCAGAAATATGAAAACCCTCAGAGCTGAGAGAACTAGGTTAGATATTTCAGTAAAGTCACCTTTATGTACAGTATAATCTTTATACAGATTGTTTCAAAGCAGCTTTACAGTGATAACAGGTAAATTATGCATTTCGGCTGTTGTTCAGCTGAAGTCAGTTCAGTGTTGATTCGGTTCCATTGTGAAGATCATCAACTATTGAATTAGTTCATTTTATTTATAAAGCAGTTCTGCAAAAAATTATGTCATCATCCAGCTCAGTTCAGTTCTCATACAACAGCGTCAGTACAGTCAGATCAATAATATTGTTGAATATTAAGTTTCCCCAACCCCAACTAAAGCCGGGTGCACACTGCGATTTATTATAGTCCTTTACGATTGTTCCTCACTGTAAAACCTGATGAGTTAGTTCAACTCAAACTGTTTGAGTAAACCGATTGCCGTAAATCATTTAAGTTTATTAACTCAAACAATTTAAGCATAAAAAAATATTTGATTTATGTCCAAGTAACTCAATAACTTATTGTTAAGATAACTTGGGTAAATAAAGTTAATAGTACTAATTCCATTCACTGTAAGCCATGTCACACTGTAAGATCTCAGTTTTTATTAATGTCAGACTGTAAGATAGTCAAGACGCGTTAAAAACGGACGCACGCAAGAAAACTTGCCGGAGTTAATACATCATCTCTAACGTGTATTTTGGTCAAAAAAGTAGACAATTTGACGTTCGTCGTAGAAGTCACACTGCAAGACTGTGAGCCAAATCTTTTAACACTACCAGAATTTCGTCGGAGGTCAAATTTGATCGCAACCTCATTAATCGGCTGTCGGTGAACATGTCAAACTAAGGATCAAATTCTTCAGATTTCTAGCCTATAGGATCAGAGGAATCTTTTAGGATTTGCACAATTTGTCTCAGACGGCCAAATCGTGGCCAAAATCGCACAGTGTGCATCTGGCTTAAGCAAGCCAGAGGCGATGGTGGCAAGGAACCCAAACTCCACCAGGTGACAAAATGGAGAAAAAAAACCCTTGGGAGAAACCAGGCTCAGTCAGGGGACCAGTCTTCCTCTGGTCAACGAACAAACACGGTGTGATTATGATTCAGGCTGCATCAAATAAGATTGAGCTGTCAATTGTGCTGTCATTTTAAAATTATAATCAAAATTATTTATGATATGCAGTTATTTGCTGTGAAAAGCCTCCACATAAAAACATTATTGTGGAAGTCCATATATTGTTTGTTTTATTTCCATATCATTGAGTCCACAGAAATCCATTACAAAACCGTATGGCCATTCAAGGCCGAATGGTTCTATGAAAACTGTTATGGTTATATTTCCACTTGAGATAGTTTTTTGTTGTGTTTTTGTTCGGTTGTGTTTTTAATGAAATTAAAATAGTTAATTATATTAACATTTTCTTACATAAATTCTAAAATAAACCACATGCTATACGTGATTAACAGTAGGGTTTTTTTTTTTTTTTTTTACACGTTTCACATACATTTACATGCAAAAACACTAAAAAACAGCAACCACTGGACTGTTGGTTTGAAATGACTGTATTTTTGTGGCCGTTATAGAATTCCATTCATTCATTGCCATCTTGTCTTGCCGAGTGCCAAACATGCTAAAATGCTTAATCTGTATTTTATTGTAGTCCAGTCCAGATTTGAATTCAGATTAACCTTCTTCTTTTTTTTTTTCTTTTTTTTTTGTAATTTTAGCCAAGTGTAATTTGATGATCGTGCCCAAACGCATTAACCCCAAACACATTTCCACAACTACTCCAGTCCTTGGAAACAAACGTCTCCAGTGTTTGTTCTTGGACGGTAAATGAAAGCTGAGGAAGCTGCTTGTGACCGGGATATGACTGGGTGCTACAGTTCTGCCAGCCGCTCCATTGTAACAAATGTATTTTACAGGGCAGGTTGTTTTGTCTGGCCTGTTTTCTTTGTGGGCTCTTTGCCCTGCAGCCATTTTCCTCAAAGGAAACCTTTCCTTGTCCTTTCTGTTTCATTTCCGAGACTTGCATAAGGCTGTCACCCTTTTGTTCTGCTTTGATGGTGCTTATTCTTTGTGACATCTTGTGTACATTACATAGGCCAATGTCTCACTTAAGCTTTGAAAGGATTGTGACCCACTAAACATACAATATAACAGCTATTTTCTGCTTCCAACACTGAAATCAAAGCTCTGAGGTGGAGGTAACGGAGACAAAGTCAGCTAAATGTTTTGGACTGCATTTTTAAAAAGTCAATACACACTTCCTCTCTCTCTCAAGGGGAAAGGAACAAGGCAAACAAAATCTGCCCCTCTTGACAAATATTCTACCAATTGCCAATGGAAACAGTCCTTGGGACAGTGTTTAAAGAGTGATGGATTGAGGGACTTTTGTCCATGCTTTTCTGGGAATTTATTGATATGATTAAGCTCATTTCATTTGCTTGGTTTAGTAGCGGCCTGAACTTTATCAGTCAATCAAAACAGTGGGAGTTCTCCGCACATGATCCGTGTGATAGGGTTCCTTGGACACAAAGCGGATTTAAAGAGGGAGTGCGGGCGGCCGTCCAACTAGGACAGAATGTACCGCACGAGCCCGCTCACATGCATAAATCTGCATGCAGCTGTCGTTTCGCACCGCTGATGAATCAATGCAGCGTTTGAGTTTGTTATTGCCTTTGGAGTCTGTGCTGACGTAGCTGATGATAGGCAGACTATGCATGTTTTTCACCTTCTCTTGCACAAAATTGCCCAGAGATTCAGTGGTGGGTAGAAAGAGGGAGGGCTGATACTCTAATCCTGTGCTGCATGCGTGTGTTTACACCTCCTCCCTAATGTCATGTGCTCATGTGCACTGACTGGCCCTTGTGCAAAGAAATCTGACTGAGCTGGAATGCACATAGCACCACGAATCAGGTTTATTTTAGCTCACGTTAAAAGAGAGTTAACTGTTTTGAAATGTTTTCAGCAGAACACCAATGCAATAAACATACACTGGGGAAAGAATATGTAGAAATATTTTTTTTACTCAGAAATCGCTAGTAAATTTCACAAGTAATTACAAAGTAACGCATTGAATTAAATGTGAAATTTTGAAGCAGAAAGACTTAAAAAGTTATTTTGGTAACACTTTACTGTGTGTTTTGCGTTATAAACAAATTTTAAATATCCTCTTTTCATACAGGTTTGGAATGACATGAGGATGAGTAAAAATATATCTTTTTTATATATATATAAATCTTGTGGGGATCAGGAGGGAGCCCAACAGAGTCAAAGACTTTGAAAACCCATGGTTTAGTAGATGATAGATGATCTGTAATGTGTTTCCCACCTGCAGTCTAGCAGAAACACTTGTGCATTACAACCACAACTCTTTATGAACTACAATTGGATTTAGGCCCTCTATCCACAGTTTGCCCTGTCTTATCAGCATTCCACCCCTCCCCTGCGACCTAGCTGGTGATTTACGCTGGAACTTTGTGGTCACATTTGCACTCAATACTAACTTTTTAACAAGAACCAATTGTTCTCCCCAGTGTAAAATCTCTCTCTGCGTGTCTAGCATAGAGAAAGCTTACATTTGTCCAAATGGAGAGCGTGAATCCTCAGTAGGTGCAAGCCTTGTTTATTTTCTAATTTTATCTGAATGCATTACTTCAGCGTTAGCTGCCAGAATGCTAGTTTAAATTGGACGTGTTCAGCATATTTAGTGCGCCAGCACTGGAGCCCCTCCAACTAGTGTAAAAGTGGATGATCAAAAAAAAAACTAAACAAATGTGGTTAACAATTAGGCATTACTGCTGCATCAGTTCGTTTTTTATTTGAGGACAGAGAGATAAATCTTTGATTGTGTACATAACTCTACCCCATTAAATCCAAGAGATCAGAATGTCTAAACAGGCAGGAGTGCCAAACAGGTCAACTGCTTGAAAACACATTAGTTGTACAGGGTCAGAAGTTCCTATCTAATGATCTTGGCTGTGGACGGCCTGGCATAACGCGTGTGGGGTTGAGCTTTGTACTTGGATCAGAACACTTCAACAAGCTCACTGTATTTTGCTTTAAACTTTATCATCCTAAAGAAATTTGCAGATTAACATGTTTTCTGTTGCCATTTGATTCAGCACACACATTAAAAATCAAATAAAAACAGTTAAAAACCACAAAATACATGTGGTATTCAGCTGAAAAATCACCGCTAGTAACGTTTGCTGTAAACCTTACGGCCATAAAGTAAAAATTAAAATGTGTTGTATTTAAACATCCTTTCCAAGCTGTGGTAGAAGTGCCAAAGTGTGTATTTATACTCTTAAAACTTTAATTACACTTTTATATCTGCATGTTCAAAGAGAAGTCAGACCATAATCTTTTTCATAGTGTGGGTATGACTGAAATAGCATGAACAGCAGCTCTCTGGAGGTTAAATGAATTAAGCCTGGTACACACTGTATGATTTATAATAGTCCTTTACGAATATTGCTTGTCAGACTTGTCAGACTGCAGTCAAGACGCGTTAGAAACAGACTTACATCATCAATCCGTGACTCGGGCATGCATTACATGCAGGATTGAAATGGTGGCTTGGAAACACAAACAATCTCTAGCGGTAATTTTGATCATGGCTTGTCTTGAAAAGAAAAATGGAATAAAAGACGATGTGTGTGGCGCAAGTGATGGTTTGTTGTTGTCTCACTAATGTTCTGCATTTGGCGGTTGTCGTGGGAGAAGCCACACTCCAGGACTGTGCGTCAAATCTTCTGACACTGCCAGAATTTCATCTGAGGTCAAATTTGATCTCAACGGTCATTACTCGACTGTCGTCGGTGAACATGTTAAACAAAGACTTCAGATTTTGGCCTAGGATCAGAGGATTTTCAACATTTGTCTCAGATGGCCAGATCATGGCCAAAATCATACAGTGTGCACCCTGCTTTAGGAGGAATATAGATACTTGGCACACTTATGTTTTATAAGTGGGGGACATCTGAAATTAATTTATGGTTTGATTATCCTTGTCCAAACCCTTTTACACCATTCTCACTACTTTTTCAGCGTCTGTTTTTAATTCAAGATTTTTATTATAATACAATTACCAGAATTAAGATTTTATTTAACTTTAATCATAATTTAGCTTTAAATTTAAGACCAAAAATGCCATTTATGTCAAGCATGGTAATATTTCTTTGTTTGTTTGTTTTTTTCTTATATGTCATTACTCATGTTATTGCTCAAGTTTAAAAAGTCTGGTAAGAAGTGAGGCTGTAATTTTATTATGTCCAGGTGTTCTGCCAGCGGCTTTCTGAATTCAGTCGAAGTTGATGTTTCACTAAAATTAAAGTAGTCTACTAAATCCATCAAACAATAAACAGTGAGCTAATGTGTGACTAAAATGTCTGGACGTTTCTTCATGTCAAACAGGCATCAAATGAGTGCTTTAGACATCGTGTTATTTCCTTCAACCATTAGATTATTTATTTTTTTGTTTAACTTTGGTTTGTATGTGTTGCAGTTTAATTGTTGTTTTTTAAGAGAGGTTCATCCTTCACCCGGAACATTCATTAAACCGGAAAGCATTATTCACTGGCTGAGTGGAGCTGGCCATTGCACAGTCCTTTCTTCAATACCCCAAATCTGCCCTGTGGCATTTCCCATAAAAATGTCTCACACACACAAATCTAATGCTTGGATTATTTTTTAGTGTCCCCCTTGTAGTTGAGTCTCACAGCTTGCAGTTTAACTGTTTTCATCTTCTGTGTTGATGAGATATGACTATATTTGCCATGCATACAGGAAAGGCGTGTGTTGAACCGTTAGTAAACTAGGACATCTCCCCATCTGTAGTCAATATACAATGGAATGAATGTTATATAAAAAAGTAAATACACCAATGTGCATGTCATTTGTGTGCAAAGCCCTGGCCCAAGAGTCTTGCATGTGTTTTATAGGATAGTGGTGTTGTGTTTGTGTGGCTGAGGGTTGCAGCACACTAATAATCTCTGGCATACTCGTGTGAAGTGCTGCCTTTCCCAAACCACAGGAGAGTTGTAAAAGTCTCTAGAGAACACTGTGTTCCTCCTCAGTCTGTTGAAAAATGCTGTTTGTTGAGTATATGTGACAGGTGGGTTGTAATTACCATGTAAAATTATATGACGAAACAAACACAAAAATGTACAGGGAGCCATACTGGCACAGCTCCATCCTGCATTGCCGTGTAAGCACCATGCAATTAGTCTCGCTCTTCACATTTATTATTTCACCATGAATTCCCATATTTAATCTTTAACGGTGCTTGAGGCTTCAAAACAAAAGCAAAAACAAGCTGGATGTTGATGTGTTTGCATTGAAGCACTTAAATCAGCTTATTGCAGCTTATTTTTCTTGTTAATTTATCTTCATTGTGCCAAGTTCAACCGGGTCTGCAGCATTTCAGACTTAAATGATTAATATTGCAGAAGTTCACATATGGAATGCTGTAAATTTCCCACCGCTGGTCTGTTAGAGGCATTTCTTCCCCTGAAGGTGTAAACAGGAAGAGAAACTGATAGGCTTAGGCAGAACTCGAACCGGATAACAATCTCACCATTTAACTAAAACACATCTTAACATTTTTTAAAAGCTTTCATTAATGAAATTAGGAAACATTTAGTTATTATTTTATGTCGAATCAAATTGATTCTGATCAAACTGACACTTCTTGATTGGTGAGGTATCAATCATAAAACTTTAACACATCTTTTGAAGGCGTCTGTACAGTTCTATTAAAATACAGTACAGTACAGGGAGGTCTGTGGTAAATATTTTGAGATTTCATAACTAGGAAAGTGAGAGACATGAGCACACAGACAGCAGGTTAAGCTCAGGCTGAGTTGAAGCCTGTACCTTGCCAAGGTAGGCTTAATTGTGTCCATTACACTAATGCCTTCTTTATTGCTTTAGACGTGGAACGAAAAGACGGTGGGTTACATAACTGTCTCAATGTCTGATTAGCATGTTCTCATGTCTGTGACTACTCCAAATGTCTTAGATGTGTAGACAAGGTTGTGCCTCTTTATAGTGAATACGATAGAACTAGTTTCTAATCCTCTCTTTGTGTGTGAATGATTTTTTTCCCCACTTTCCAGACTAAGAAAAAGTGATCTTGGAAGATTTACTTGGTCCTTTAGAAATGTGCGCAGGCCTTGCCCTCAGGAGTAACACATTAAAAGACTCACCCTCATGTTGTTAAAAAAAAAAAAAAAAAAACTACTGTGTAACGCAAATGGAGACTTTCTGAAGAATATATTGGCCTCTTTTTAATTAAAAAATAAGTGAGGACTGGGGCTGTCAAGCTCCAAAATGAGAAAGATAGTCCATATATATGCACAACTGCACAACACTGAAAATGTTAACATCTGCCGTAGATCTGACTTTTTCTATGAATCAGTTGGTCCAGATTACAATACATCTGATTTATTCGTAAATCTGACTCCTTCAGTTCTCAAGTTCAACTCACTGACTCAATGATCTGGTTAACAGGTTGCTGGAGGGGAAGATTATCAGTGACTTACAGCCTACATTTTGGCTTATTTCTCACACAAACTGAATGACTTGAAATACATAGAATTGCATGAGTCATATGGATTACTTGTATGATAAATTTATGGTGCTTTTACATCTTTTTTGACGCTTTAGCCCTCATTCATTGTAGCTGCATAGACCAAAAGTGGACAGCACTTCTGTTTCACTATAGAAAGAAAGTCATACTGGTTTGATGACAAAATTAGCATTTTTGGGTGAAGTAATCCTTGAAGTTCTCCAAAAACTCAGCGATTTCTCAACAGTGATCGTTTCAGTCAGAGAGTTATTTATTAGGAAAAATGTATTATTTTGCCTGTTATATAATTGTTCTGGTTTAAATGAATGTCTTTGTGTAGGTACAGTATGAGAGATAACATGATGTCCTTGTCATTGCGTTGGTGGCTTTAGCCTTTAGCACCATTGTTTAGAAGCATTTTTGTCAACTTCACCCCACGTCACAGGGGTAAAATTTCCTTAAATAGTATGAGGTCTGGAACTCATGACTCCTGAGTTTCCTGAGGCAGGAAAAACTAAATGGTTTATGTGGTCAAAAATAGCTTGTATTTTCTCAGCTTAGTAGATGCCTGCTAAATCAACATGTACTCACTTGTATCATGACCGCTCTCATTGGCCTCCACACCCAGCAACCAGATCAAAACATTTAATATTCTCCTCATTCAGAACACAATTAAAACATGCGAGAATTGAGCTGAAGATATGACATGATCCTACTGTTAATCCAACTGTTGATGGACTAAAGAACGAAAACAACGGGCCCAGCTGCCCTCATTTTATATTTTAGATGCATTTGCAGAGACAATAGCAAGAATGGTTCACCTGTGCAGACGTCGGGCTAACTGCACTCCAAGGCCTCTGTTGTTGGATTAAACCAACGTCATAAGGAAGAGATGAACATCCGGGTTGTGTTTTGAAAACACTCACTTTTAACAATACCTACTACCCTTGAGGTAATATCCAGTGTTGTTTACTGCATTTAGTTTCCTGTATAGGATTCAGCATTGCCAAGCCAAGCAGATCTAAACTATGATTATTCCACAGTCATGACAGGCTCCAAACATAATTCAGAAAAATACACAAGTATGCAACATGCAGCATTAATACACTGTAAAGAAGTGAGGTAAGCAGTTTCTAGCATTTTTCCAGCATCTTTTAAGCAACTTTTCTCTTGTTATGGAATGTGACCAAGGAGCTGTGTGTTTCAGAAACTAATCTTCCAAACCTGAATGCCTTCCAAGAAAAATGAGCCTCACGCAGCTCTGCTGATGGTTTTTTTTTTTTCTCGGTTCTCTCTCTGTGGGCATCTGAGATCTGCAAAATTAGATTTCAGATGATGATTCACAAAAAAGAACACCAGACTGCTGTTAACACGCAAGATTATGAAATGCTGAATCTTAAGGGCATGATGCTCTTCTGTGGCAGAAGGATTCATATTACCTATATAACATATGAAATCTTTTTGGGCAAATATGTCAACACGAACCAAACAATACCTTATAAGCCAAATAAAATAAAAAAAGACTTTAAACCCTCTGAAATAATGCCATTGTAGGTAGATAGATAGATAGATAGATAGATAGATAGATAGATAGATAGATAGATAGATAGATAGATAGATAGATAGATAGATAGATAGATAGATAGATAGATAGATAGATAGATAGATAGATAGATAGATAGATAGATAGATAGATAGATAGATAGATAGATTTATTTATTTATTTGTTTATTTAAGAGGGACAATGCATATTAATCAACATCTTAGCTTTTCAGCAGTGTAAATATGCCAGAGTTAGCCCATAGGGCTACTTTACATCTGTAGTCCCCCGTCAGGTCATCACAGTATCAAATAACAAAACTAAACACTAAATATAATACAAACGTAGTTACAAGACGCCATAAAATTCAACAAACATATTATACGAGATACGAGATACCACAGTTTTCAGACAGGGCATCTAATACAAAATACAAAATACACATACATATTTATATAACCAGTAAAGTGCTGTTCTATATGCTCCAAGCAATTTATGACAAAATACTAACAAACACAATAAGTGCCGGGTTTAGTTTGATATACATACATATAACAAAACAGTACCATAAAAAATGCCCAAACGACCACATTACAACAAATACAGTTAGTGAGCACAATTTTGATGTGTTTTGAACCATTGTTTAAGTTGATTCTTAAAAATAGAATATGTTGAACATTCTCTAACAGCAACCGGTAACGTATTCCATATCTCTGACCCCTTAACTGACAAAACATGTTGTCCGGATGTTGTACGTCTGTAGGGCACCATACAGTCACCTCTGGTGGAAGCCCTGGTTACAGTTCTCCCTTCTCCCATTGTTTTCAATTTAATATATTCACTTAGTGGGGGTGGGGCAAGTCCATGTATGACCTTATATATCGCACAAGAATATTTAAACTTTAAGAAATTTTCAAAACTCAGTAGATTATATTTCTGTAATATTAGACAATAATGATAAGAAAGCGTTTTTTTATCAAATATTTTTAGAGCTCGTTTAAAAAGTGACACCATTGGTTTGAGCGTTGTAGCATTTGTGAGTGACCAGTTTGTAAAGCAGTATTCAATATGGGAGAAGATCATAGAGTGGAGAAACATTCTGGCTGCTTTATATGAGAGTGACGGTCTGATATATCTAAAATTTGCAAGATTGAATTTCACAGTTTTTGAAAGACTTTTGATATGATTTTTAAAAGACAGTGTGGGGTCTAGTACAACACCAAGGTATTTGAATTCATTTACAATCTGTAGTTCTTCTTGTTTTAAAAATATATTTGAACGTGTCAATTCAATCTGCCGTTTAGAAAACATGATACAGACAGTTTTTTTAGGATTCAGAAGTAAACATGAGTTTGATAGATAGATAGATAGATAGATAGATAGATAGATAGATAGATAGATAGATAGATAGATAGATAGATAGATAGATAGATAGATAGATAGATAGATAGATAGATAGATAGATAGATAGATAGATAGATAGATAGATAGATAGATAGATAGATAGATAGATGCATACTAACTATGGATGGATGGATGGATGGATGAATTGCTTTCACACCTTCATGGTCTTTTGAGATGGTCAGTGGGTTGTCTGTGGGAGTGGAGAGTGTATTTATGGCAGGAGACATGTTGAGATCATTCCCAGGGGATCCAAGTGTTGATTGGCTGAGAATCATGATCAGGACAAACAGACGCTCTGGTATTCCTTCATGCTGCTGCATGTGAGCAGCAGGAAAGCACCTTACAATATTCTGCATGCAAATCAAGTAGGAGTTTCACATTCCATGCTTGACATTCAGTAAGCAATACAAGGTATTACTTTGTTTCCTATTCACAGGCTGTTTTTTGCCTTGTACCTAGACTAGGTTAGAAGGTTAAACGTCTGACTGTCAAGCGTTAAATTCGTTAAATTCCAAGAACTGATGTGACTAGACTATTTGCATTAGTCACTTCATAATTGTTGTACACTGTTTTGCAACTGGTATTTGGGACCAACAACTCTATTTGTGCATATTAGAATACAAAGGCTTCTTTACTTTGATGGTCTCAACAGCACTTGGCCATATGTGTCTCTTAAAAGGGAGTAAGATTCATAAGATATTTCACAAGCAACAATAATAGAGTCTTCCGTGTTACAATTGGCTGTTTTTCTGCCTTTTACACACTCATGTGAAATTAAATGAGTTTGAACTTTCCCTAGGGGACCTGCAGAGGTTAAAGTTCCACTGGTTTTGCAACAGCATCCCAGGTGAGACATTTGACCCCCAGTCGGCCTGTACTCTACCCCGCACTCACATGCATTCGCCACATATAAAGTTATACAACAACACAATACACCAGCAATTTAACTGCTCAGATAACATTCTTAAACACAAATCCATGCTGCTCCGAATACTATATCCTTTTAGGGGAAAAAAATGTTGACCTGCTGGTACATGCATCACATTACTTACAAATCAAGTTAAGTCAGATTTATTTGTATAGTGCTTTTCACAATACACATTGTTTCAAGTAGCTTTACAGAAAGTCATGTTAATGTTTATAATATCTTAATATCATCTTGCCTTATTGTCACATTTAGCAGATTAGAGCTGGGTGATAATAGTTCAAATTGTGTGACAATACAAGCAATCAAGCAGTTTAAATGTGCTATATATATATACATGAATCTTTGTTAATAAAGAGCTATAGTTATAGAATATAGCTACATTTTGCAATGAAATAAGTCAAGCACTTGAGATTTGCTATATAGTAAATATCGCTTTACGTAAGTGTATTTGATAGTTATATTATGCAATTTTCATTTCACAGCAATATAAACAATCACATAGCTGAGATTGTATACATCTTAATGTGTGTATACTGTCTATATGCAGGCAAAGTAGGACGTACTATATATAACTTTTAAAATATCACTGGCGAAAATGTTACATTCTTTCAACAATCAAGTTGAGATTTGCAATATAGTATATATGCTGTTTATACTGAATGAAACCTGTGAGGTTTTGTTGAATTTTTAACAATTTGGTGTAGTGGCAAGCCTAATTACAATTTGGTGATGTGTATCACTGAAGTAGTTAAGCGATGTATATAAATAACAGGGTTCAAAATTTCGATATCACCCACCCCTTATCTGAGGAGTTGATTGAATCTTTAATCTTTAATAATATCTTTAATCAAATCTAGCAAAACAACTCCCAGAAACCCAACAATTTTGAGGTACTCGAGTTCATCATGAAAAAGTTATGTAATAAGAGCACATCATTTTCCCCCATGACACACGTCAGTGCTATAAAACAAACTGTGCTTGTCTCGTGTTAGGACTCTGAATTCGAGGCTTTCCTCTTAAATCCTCAACCTCATGCTGGTGGCCTTTGTTCTGCCCCACTTGGTCAAAATAAGGTGTTCCAAGCACATTCTTTGCGAGACTGGTACCACAGAGGAGCACACCTCTCACACAGACACACAGTGTTTCACAGTGTTTTCCAAACCCCTGGGGAAAGATGGACACGGTTCCTCTCAGATCTAATGCGTCTAGGAAGAATTCCAGCACTGTTAGGCACCTTCCCTTCTCCCTCCTACAAAGAGTCTCTTTTTGAGGATAGCCTAATTAAAGCCACTCAGATAAAGTTGGAGGATCTTTATTGATATATTTATACCCTCCTCATTTAAAACTCACCAAGTTGAGGGACCAACAAACATAAGTTCTGTATGTTCCTGCAACTCAGAGTCATTGGCCAACTTCTGTTGGTATATTTGACCTCTTGCACCAGCCCAGAGATTAGTAAAGAGTTTAGGGTGGAACTACTACCCATATGTGTTTGTGAGGCAACATCCTTTTATGGTCGTGTGAAAGTAACTAATGTTGGTTTCCAAATCCTCTTTCTATAGGTGGAGTGTGGTAAGCTTATCACATTCCCACACCCTTAGAAATCTGTAAAAACAAGAGCAATAGTGGCTTACCTCAAATAAACAGAACATTTGGTCTTGTAAACACAAAATGCTCTATCATAAGAGATAGTTGTGTGTATGTTAATGGGAATAAACAAGACGTTGTCGTAAATTATACTTGGAGGCAAATTAAATTCATTAGTCGCCAACTATTCACGGTTTACTGCTTCTGCAAAACAGAGAGACCATTAGAAGATTGTATTTTAAGAATGACCAGTTAATATTAAATCATGAGAGACTTTATGGATGAAAATGATTTGGGTCAAACTGGCTTGGGTAGATACTGAGATAAAACACCCAAAGCAATATTAGAGAACTTGAAAAGATTCAATACTTTTAGTCTGACTGTATACATTAAGTCTGACTGCAACAAAAGGTCATGAGTTTGTGCATACACAGACATAAGTCTTGCAAAACATGCTGTCGCATCACAGACAATCTGAAATTGTGGTTTGTACAATGGAAATGTTATACATATCTGTGGTTATGACTTATATGCAACCCAAGTTGAACAATGGGTCATGTACAGTACCGGTATTTGTTTGCCTTTTATGTCTGAAGTAGATTGACCATACGCCTACAGTAGCACTACTCTAGAAACCTTTTCCAATGATTCTTGTATTCCAGTGGAATTTCCTCAAATGCGTTTTATTGTCTTATAAGTCTAATATGAACTATATAAATGATATAATCTAATTCTAAATTATATAATGAAAAGTTATCATGTATTTTAAATATAAGTAAGTTATATAACTCTTGAATATTTGGATTCAGGCGTCAGTTTCTCTGATGTAATTCAATGGAAAATTTGCAGCAATTTTTAATTACTCATTTTGGTAGCTGGACACCAGTCAGTGCATTGCATAAAAGTAGTAAACACTTTAGGCTCCTAATGACTTTGTCTATTTATACTGTCAACTTACTTCTTAAGGATCTAAAAAAAAAAATATTCCCGAAGTAAACATCTCTCATTTGCCTCTGTCTCTACAGGATGCACCTGGGAGCGAGAAGCTGTTTGTATAAAGTGAGAATGAGGTAACACCGTTTACACTGCAGATCACACTCAATAATTTTCCACAACAGGGTATTGGATCTGAGGCTTAGGAAATAATGTCACTCCAATGAAATATGGCACAAACAGCCTACTCTGAGCCTATATTTACATACAGAACAAACAAGTAAATGTATCAGTGCACTGTAACTCGCTCGCATGCAAACCCGGCCACACTTCACCAGGCCTTGACATAGAAATCCGCCCACTACACCAAACTGAAACAGATGTTTGGGAGTTGCATAACAGCAGAGGTCTTGCAGCTGTTTTGGGAAGCAGAACAAATGCCAGATCAGTGGATCCACTCTGAGTCTGAACATTGAACCATTGAACATTGTCCATGGTTGTTTACTCCAGTCCAAAAATACCATGAACAAAAACTTGGTTACACTTACTTAATGCCTTCATATATAATGCATTATAATTTTAATGCATTAATTATGCCTGGTAATGCACCTTAATGCATTGCATGGTCTCATGAATAATTGTAACCACAAAAACATTATAATACTAATCTATTAATTGAACACACCTTTAGAAAGCATAATGCATTGAAACACGACAAACAACCAATTTCAGATGTAACAAGGAATCGGATAATGTTATAATGCACTTTTACTTTGGTTACAATTATTTATGAAAAGATATAATGCGTTATAATATAACATTGTCAATACCTTTATAATGCATTAATCAGAAAGGCTTTAATTCAATTGTTACCAAAGCTTTATTATTGTTATTTATTTATATTATGGTTAATGTTATAATACTATAACATTATTATTATTATTATTTAGTTTGTTGGTTACTTAGTTATTTGCCAAAAGAAGTTATCTTGTCTATTACACAATGAAGTAACATAATATGAAGCTTTGGTAACACTTTATTTTACAGACTCCTTGTTACATGTACTTATTGTATAACAGTAAATTATGCATAATTACAAGTAACTAACCCTAAACCAAACCCTATTTCTAATCCTATCCTATAGTAAGTATATGTTGTTAATTGATATTACTCAGTATGCAAATGTATAATTACACTGTAACAAGGACACCTTAAAATAAAGTGTAACCCAATCTTCATATTCACATAAACTTCACGAATATTTATTCATGTGTTTATTTTTAATGTGTGGTTTGTCTATTCTGTTTGATATTCTAGTTTGATAGATAGCTTGATGTTAATAACGGCAATAAAACATGAATGACACATCAGATCAGAGTGCATTTGGATTCTGATATTTCCAGAAGTGATTTCCTTTTAAACCTCCACCCATCTGCAATAGGACCCAGTGGACGTGACCCGCCGGAACCGCATAGTCTTTTGAATATACTTTATTACCGTCTACCATATAGGAATTTCTGAAGAATACTGAGATGTGGGTCTTACATAGAAGTCTTACATAAGGGAGAGGATTGAGTTACACTGAGCGTGTCTTTCCTAAGGAGAGAAAGATGAGGGTTTCACACGCCATGATCTGTTTTCTCACTATGCTTTGCCTCAAAGCCTTGTGGATAACTACAGCACAGTAGCCATTGTGCACTTAGCTCTAGATCTGTGTATGTACATAAACATCTGCAATTAAACCCTCTTTTTTTTTAATAGTTATTTTGATAGTCCAGTGGAAAGTCCAAACTTAGCCTATTTTATTATCAGGCACATGGTGCCACGCTCACTGAGGTCAATGACATTTATCTTTATATATATATGTAATTACTGGAAAGAATTTGATTATTCATATAAAGAAGTTTCATTGCATGTAGTAAAATGTGAGCAGCAAGTGATGTCAGTGCATACTTGAATAGCAAATGTCTATCATAAACTACCATGCATGCTAAGAGGATATTATTGGTCTAAATAATTGCTTTGTGAAGGCCTTATCTTCCATGCATGAACTTTACTCATGTAGTGTCAAACACCTCATCTTTAAAAGACTCTCAGTCTTATATTGAGTCCAAGGAGGATTGCTCTGATTTTACATCTCATTTAAAGTTGGAATTTTTATAGATACTAAGAATTTGATTGTAACTTCTAAGAGGTCGTATGCACTAAATATGAAACTACAGAAAATGTTCTTGTCCTTCATGAAGAAAAAGCAAAAGATCTGAGGGTAGTATTTAGTGTAAACATCAGGTTTATTGCAATGTGCATTTTGCATCCATAAATCGTTTACAAAAAAAACACCATGGACACAATAAAGCAACAATACCCATGTTACAAAAAGACTGCTGTCAAAAAACTTCTTCCTGTGAAAAGTTACACATGGTCCTGTTGGCTTGTGAGTATTAGGCAAGTCTTTGGTGGTTAGAAAACACAAAGTTCATTGAAAAACATGTGGCCTCCTTCAGACACCATCGTGCCTGTTAGTTGGTTGGCATAGAGGGTCAACAGAACACACGTTCGACATGTCAGCAGAACATTCGCAGCAACATTATCCGCCCTTCACCTCCGTCCGTTTCAGAACATTTCGCTTTACATCAGGTGCTAATTTACAGAACTATAGCAAATGTATACAGATTTTCATTCCCACAAAAAGAAAAAATCATTTTTACACACAGCCCACATAAACAAGTTGATTTTGTTCCGTTTCAAAACACAAACAAGCAATAATCCCCATAAGCAGCAGGCCCCATCTGCAGAGATACAAGCGATGCGATACAAATCATATGGCAGGAGTCACCGCTGTGGACGAGAGGACCGGTGCTCCGTACAGGTCCGTCTCAAGCGTCCTGAACTACGGGAGCTAAGAATGTCCACAGCACTAGGGGTCAGTGACACGGAGGGCAGGAACAAGAGTCCCGTACAGCTTGCGTCAGGTGGGGCTCTCGTGAGACTGTGGGGGCATCTCGTAGGGACGTACATTTCCTTGGCTTGACCGAAGATGCGCTCTTGGCCAGCTCCATCAGGCAAACCCCTCTCCGTCTCTTCGTGAGAGGGACCAAAGGAAAGCAAGGCTGGGCCCCCTTCCAAGCAAGGGGCACGTCAGTCCCGTTGTACAGTAACCTCAGACGTCTACATCTCTCTTTTCCATGTTAGTCCGAAGAGATTGTCGGATAATACAGAACTTGGCCACTGGTACGTCGTAATGCTTTCATTTCAGGTCAGGTTTCATCTGTACAGCCAGCTTCATCTTGAAGTTGCATATCTGGAGGTCCATTTCAGGTGAGAGCTGTGGCTCTGCCCGCCCCATGGCAGAGCCACTTATACAGCAGACCCCGTGCTGATGTACTGGTGCTCGTTGTTCTCGGGGGAGCCCAGCTCCAGAGGCTCCAGGGGGAGGCTGGAGTCTGAGGGCAGACGGGACTGAAACTTCTCCAGCTGCTCTGGGCTCGCCAGGTTCTTCAGCAGGCTGTTCTCACGCTCCAACTGGTTGTTTTTCTCTGCCAGCTCCTTGATCTGCTCCTTCAAGATCTCCACTTCTTCTCTGACTGCATACATTAAGTGATTCTTTACAAGATCCTACAAGAGAAATACAGACTGTTGAGTTTCCATGATCACACCAAAACATACTCAGACTATTAAGTACATTGCAACATATCTGTTTGCATGTGGAATTCATGTATGAACTCAGAATAATGAGGCTGAGAACTTTGATTAAATCCAAGCTAATTGAGCACATGTATTTTACTCCTTGAATAGCCCAATGAAATAAACTGTCATTCATTCAGGGTTCCTGAATTTGTAATGACAACAACTGTACATTATGTTCTATCATTGTGAGGGAAAGAGAATCCAAAGGGCTGCTTACACAATATCGTTTTTAATTAAAAACGGAATACTTTGTATGCGTTTAGGCCATTCATTTACACGACAACAGCGTTTTTGGGGCCTGAAAACTAAAATCGCTATTGTCTGTAAAGTTAAAAAACGCGAATTTGTGAAAACGGTGAAGCCATGCGCATGCATATTACATGTTCAGTCTATGGGCGCGTAGTATTTCTTTACATAGTCACATCGCCAACTACTGGCCTAGTATGAATAATACAGCATTTTTTTGTCGTTTTAGCTGATCAGTGTGAACGGGGATCATTTTGACAATGTTGTCGTCTGTACGTGAAAAACGCAAAAGAAAAACTTTTCCGTTTTTAGTACATAGTGTAAATGTACCCTAAGAATAAATGCATGTTTCCTATTTGTATTTAAATTTTCTCTTCTTTTTTTTTTTTTTTTGTGAATCAAGTTATTGCAATTCAAAAGTTTACATCTATTGTGGGCATGATTTATATACTGTAAGACAGTATTTGTTATACATTAATAACAGATCATTTAAATGTTATTTGTACCAGATATGGTAGTTAAAGATATGCATTTGGGGGGAATGGTTCCATATATTACTAGGGGGATTAATTGGGTTAAAACACTTTTACCATCAGGTAATTGTGATGTTGGGAATTTAAGAATAATTATCTAAGAATTATTTAATACATATGCATTTTGCTTAATCTACAATCAAGTTAATTATTCAAATGTGTCTCTGGGTTAACAAATGTTTACATATATTGTGAGCATTATGTAGATAATGAGCAATCTTAATACATTAATAAAATACTTTTCAGATTATTTGGGCTAAATATGGTAGTTATGATCTGCTTTTCATTTATAATTAATAGTAATGTTTAATAAATAAATAAATACATATATTAGTACATTTAGACTTTTGGTTACAGATGTTACTGGGGGGATTCAATTGGTTAAACAATTACTTATGCTTTATATAAAAGGGTGCATGTGGGTGTTGTACAGCAACCTTTGACTTTTACTGCAGGTGGGCAAACAAAGCATATGCAATGAATGTATATGCAGCAGCTCTAGAGCGTGCCACAGGTCTGGTTACAGCCTACACAGAATCTAGATACTTTCCACTGCAATTCTACAAACATCTGATCAAAGTGTTAAAAGAATAGATCTTACCATTGCTTGTTCGATCTTGTTGTCAATTGCCACAACGCTTGCGCCAGAGGCACTGCAAAAGACAAAGACACAAAGTATTAAAACGCAGTTCAGACAGTGCAGTAGTAAACAAGCTCTTAGTGCGTGACACCTATTCCGCAAAACAGCAAACTAATATTTATGTCCGACTGTAATCCTGTCGACTGTCAAAAGCATCTAATAATCTCGTAAAATCGGCATACCTGTTGTCTAGTTTGACCGACACTACATCCCCTCCAAGGAACGAAGAGAAGAAGGAGATGGAGAAATTGTGTAGCTGATAGACTGCGAGCTCCATTGGCGTTTTAAACATCTCTGTGCTCATGTTGAGTACAAGACCCGTCTGAATAATACTTCTCGCCACGTTTGCGACTTGTTTGAACACGATTTTAAGATCCTGGTTGTTTGTGTTGCGTTGCTCTGTTGCAATACGCGCAGATAAAACCGGGCACTATGAGTGAACTAGGAGCGGTTTCAGAGAAACACTGTCGGCAAGTGATGCTATTTCTGCCGCAGCGGGCTTTTATACTCCACTCGGTGACGTCACATGACGCGCGCATGTATTATTCAAATGAGGCTTGTGGCATAGATTTTCGTTTTGCCCTCTCACTGAACTCGCCTAAAGAACACACAGCATGCAGCAGCAGCAAACCGCGGGACAAACCTCCACAACACATCAACACAAACAAGACGTTTTTCGAGTTATGACATGCCTCGTGAAATATATAGCTGCCCTATTACTAATGCACTTGTCTTATCCATGTAAAGTTGTCACTTTAAGGAACCACGCGCTCCTATAAACCTCAGTAATTTGTTACATGGTGAAAATCAGTAGCCTAATTGAGCAGTTTTATTAATAGTAAATTGACCGAATTGGTCTTTCAATCGACGCCTCCAGGTCTTCATAAGTTTATAGTTTTGCAGTTGACTGCTTAGAGATACGGAGAACTGGATGGGAAAGATGAATCAATAGAATTTTCTCACAACACTTTGTTCCATAATGTCTAACTTCAGCCTTTAGTGCCTCTAGTGACCAAACTGTGTATAACAGTCATAAACACATGCTCAACCAAACTTGGAATCAAAGTCACTGGCACTTTGATATCAGTAAGCTAATATTTGCACATTTTGCTCATTTAGAACATAAACACACTGTTTCGCTGTCCATCAGTTTACTTTTTAGCATTAAAGCTAATGAGTCCATAATAAAAGAATACAACAGTAAAGTCCTCAGCAAGTACATTTTAACGCATTTTACAACGTTGCAGTTATAAAACAGTGTGAAAGAAACCACACCAAAAAATAAACAAAAATATAAGTAACCAAAATAAATGTTTTAACCCTTCTAAAAATACCTACCGGTTGTAGACTCAAAATGTAAATATAACTATATAATAATATAAACTATAACAAAATCAAACTTACATTTTGTCCAATTTATAAACTTGCACAGCTTACAAACACTGTTATTCTTCACATAATATCTCCTTTGTGAATTGAATTTTTGGGGGAAATCATTTGATGGGACATGCTAGCAACATTGCACAATGCAAAGTTATGAAAATGAATCTATTACAGTATGTCACAAAACGTAATTTTACGGACATTATGGACTCTTTCACTACATTTTACAATCTATCATCTATCTTTTCTGAGCGGAGCAAGAATTTGTTTGGATGCTAGTGTATGGGACGGCTCGAAGTTGATCCTCCTAATGAGACTTTGCAGAAAAGCACAAATTAGTCACCGTAGTGCCGTCACTTTCCATTTCATGCAGAGTTAGTTAAGCTGACAGATTAGATTTCCGAGGAACGCTCCAGAAAGAGTTAACCGAACTCCTGGCGAGCTGTTACAGTCAGGATAATTGGCAAGTGCTTGTACAGTTTGTACTGTATGAAACGATAATCATCCCTCAGACGAAGAGGGAAAGACCATGAAGTGGCTTCTTAATTTGAAGAGTTATGCTTCGTGAGAGTCTGCAGGCAATGAAGTGTCAACAGAACCTCCCTGTTATAAAGTAGTGCTAATAATCGTCGTCATTTTAGTGACGTGACCAAACCAGGACAACCAGCTGCATGTATTACATTCCAAGGAAACCGGGACTGACAAATCAATTTGCTTAAAAATTGTTCAGTTATAACTTTCACATTGTTTTGATGCAGCTAGATGAGCAAACAGATGCTTCATTCAGTCGCCACTCGTACATCACAGTAAACACAGATGTGCCATTGTACAGTATGTCTCCGTCTGTCACCATGGCCAGGGTGGAGATGTCCCAGACACTCTCCGATAAACAAATGCTTTACACTGCTACTACACAGTTTAAAACAAGGTTGGAAACTTTAAGACTGGTCTCAGTGTATATACAGTATATATATATATATATATATATATATATATATATATATATATATATATATTATGTTCAATACAGTTACACTGAGTGGCACTAATTATTTACACTTGCAACAAGACTTCATTTAATAAAAACCCTCAAAACAGGATTAGAGTTCTCAAAACACACCTAACCATTAACTTAGTTAGCATTTGCGCACTCAAGAACACACCAATAATCCCTACGAAAGAATGTGTGGAATGACATATTTTTAGTCTGTCGAGTTTGCATTCTGTGAATAGCTGCTGCTTATTAGGTCAAAAAATTAAATCTAGTTTCTTTAGGAGGACAGCAATAGAGAGACCCTCACCATAGTGAAGAATAAAATATGTAAATAACATCATCAGTGTAAACTCTTGATTTAGTATCCTACGAATTGAAAAAACAAGTTATGCAATACGTCTGTAAGTACTTTGTAACATGATCCACAGACGATGAACCCGGTAATGCACTTAGCTGACTGTCTGTAACGTAACGATTTTCACACCTTGTAGAGCAAGACCTGCAGTATTCGCCAGTTTGAGTGGTTAGACCAGACTATCGCTCACATTCACACCTACACAATTAATCCATCAGCTGTCAGTAGTAATGATACACTCACGCAACAATCTTTCACTTACCGCCTGTCCCTCTTCTTAAATAGACTAGGTGAGTAAATAGGTGGCAAACTCATGGCTGTTGCTCTGTGGACGGTCAATATGAACAAGTCTCTGCGGATGCAACCTTGCGACTCGAGCAGCGTGGATGGTGTGAAAATGTCCCATTCTCTGTTAGATGGGAGGGAGGTGGACATACAGAGATGTTGTGTCTTGTTTTTCTCTGTTCACTGTCTATCTGTCAGAGACATGGAGAATATGGAGAATTTCTTTTTTTCCACATAGGAAGTTTGATTAGCGACTCTCGTAGCAACATGATTGAGAGCAGAATATTCTGAGTATGATGAATGATTAAAGTCAACAAAATGACAACGTCATACAAATGGAGTCTCACTGTACCCTGCTTACACCTGGTATTAAGATGCGTTTTGGTCAATCGAATCACAAGTGGATGCCGCTAAATACAGGTGTAAACAGGGTCTAAAACGGTTTGAGCTTGTCCACTTTCAACCACTTCCAGAGGTAGTTGAAAACGCATTCATCCGGATTGCTTTCGTGGTGTAGACGCTCATGTGGTCGAATGCATTCGAATGCAGCCACAAAAGATCACCTACTCTATGCCTACGGAATTAATGCATTATGGGACGCGCGCTAGCCAGACGGGATTTAAACTTTGTCAGCTAAAGACCCAAGTTTGGTTTGAAGATGAAAAACACACCAACCACGATGTTCTCTCACCATTCCTGGTTTCTAACACGCATTCACAGCGTTCGGCGTGATCTTGCGGCTTTCAGAGCAGAAACGAAAGCTACTGCTCTCCGTATGTTTTTCTGTTTTCTCCGGTCGTGTTCATATGTAAATTTCGTCCAATAAATTGAAAGATCTGAAAAGGTCCATACATTTACCCGCCCATAGACCTTCCCCTCGAAAAACTTACGACAGAAGTGGTTGAAGGTGGACAAAAGACACGGATTAAAATACCAGGTGTAAACGGGTTTGTGTCTTCCTTGTCTGATTGTGATGTGTGTAATATCAGGTGTAAACGGGGCAGTTGTTGCCATCTAGAATTTCCGAACATATCTCAGATGACTCTGCAAAAACAGCTAAATTTCCATCTACAATTTATGGAAGAAGTTTGTTCAGTTTAAGTTCCCTTTTGTAGGATAAGAACAGACGTGCTTCAACTTTTATGTATATACCATGCTCATTTCTCAGCAGACAGCTTTGTTTTGTCTGACTGTCTGAAAGGACTTATGCGTGACTGCAAAAAAAAAGCAGTTATGAAGCATGCTATAGCGATTGGGTGTTTGTTTGCCCTCATAAATCATGTCGGTACAGGAGATGTACATACAATGTGTTATGTAAAACTTTTTTTTCATTGCTTTAATCTAGATACATTAAACTGCCTAACTGAGCTGAGTCAAATACACATTACTAATTGTTACAGACGTAATACAGGTCAGCCTGAAGGCAAGTAAGGTGTTTGTTTGTTGGCGTCTATAATGTAATTTAATTTCATGTTCCAAAAGTAAAAATTTCCTTTTGAACAACGTGTGCGAATTTGTTCTGCTTGTTTTTTCCCATGTCAGGATGGCTTCCCCATGTATTGTGCTTTCACGGAAGCTCTTGACTTGACCTACTTGAGCGTTAATAGCGTTAGTGCCAGGTCCAGCCAATGAGATGGCAATTTAGGCCAGAAAGATACAAAACGGATACAAAACAGAACATTCGTAGAACTTTGACATTTGTAAGTGTGAGAAACGCTACCATTCAAACGTTTAGTTTGGTAAGAAAAAAAAAAAAAGTTTTTGTAAGAAGTCTCTTATGTTAACCAAGGCTGCATTTATTTGTTCAAAATACAGTAAAAAATAGTAATGTTGTTAAATATTATTGCAATTTAAAATAACTGTTTTTATTTGAATATATTTTCAAATGTAATTTATTCCTGTGATGCAAAGCTGAATTTTCAGCATCATTACTCCAGTCACATGATCCTTCAGAAATAATTCATGATGATTTGATACTCAAGAAGCATTTCTAATTATTATCAATGTTGAAACAGTGGTTATTATTTTTGTGAAAACTTTGATTTATTTGATTTTTTAGGATTTTTTGATGAATATAAGTTCAAAAGAACAGCGTTTATTTGAAATATAAATCTTTATATATATATTTACGTTTGATCAATTTCATGCGTCCTTGCTGAAAAAATAAATTAATAAATAAAACATCTTACTAACCTCAAATGTGTTTAACTGTAGTGAGGGCTTGCATCCCTGTGCAGTGCTCATGAATGCCTGTTCCCATTGACGTGATGAAATGAGGTGGAAAACAGGTTATTATATCACCCATGCAGCAACTTGCCTGCAGTGGCTGACTGAGCAATTATGATCGCTTAGACTGTCAATGGCACTATTATCTTTTAACAGTTATAGAACCGCTTCGAATCATACAGCAAGTATCAGCAGATGGCTACCTTTACAGCCCAGGTGTGTCACAGATCCGACCCTCTTTGTTATCTGTCTAGACAAGACTCAGTGTGGACTAGAGCGCGTATGGGTTTGATTAACTTCTCTGTTACCCAGTTTCCAATGGGCCTCATGGAAATTCTGCACAGCCTCCACTAAAGACCCAATCTGTTCATGACAGACAGCACAGGTCCCCTGTAATACATTGACTTAGCCACTTGAGGCTGTTGTGGACATTCAG